>NC_083740.1:14335709-14595709 GCF_033458585.1 Syngnathus typhle
TTTTGCCTCTAGATTTGGGGGGGAAACGGAGCGTAAGTTACGATCAATGCGGCCACGTTGAGTTGCACTTAGGCTAATGTTTACATTATGTACCAATGTCAAGGACGATTATGTCACCCAGCTTATATCATTGATGTGTTTCGATAGTTGTGGGGTCGTCACTAATTAATGATAATTAATGATTAAAACTTGAAAGTATCTGTTTATTGTATTCGTTTATATGTTTAAAAAAGACAAAGCCATCACAAAACTGTTGTAATTATTTAGATTTTGATCTAAATTAGCCTTGAATAAAGACTAAGCAGTCACATGAATTAACAGAAAAAATGGACAGCCAGACTCTGACTCGTGGTCAAGAGGCCGGACTCGGACTCGGTGCAAAAATCCGACCGAGTCCACAGCCCTTGTAATCACTGCTCTGGATATTTGGACATAGCTTGTGGTGTTCCACAAGAGTCAGTCTTAGGCCCTAAATTGTTTACCGTTTTTTTCCGTGTATAGTGCGCCCCCATGTATAATACGCACCCTAAAAATGGCATGCTGATGCTGGAAAGAAGCCTGTACCCATGTATAATACGCACCCAAAAAATTTTTTATTTTTTTTTTTAAATTTTTTTTTTTTTTTTTTTTAAGTCCCAATGATCGTCACACACGCAGGGAGGCAATGGGTCCCATTTTTATAGTCTTTGGTATGGTCTTAACTAGGCTGGATGTAATTTTTTTTGTTGGCGTTGATTTCTCCGACTGCCCATAAACGCACCACCGCGCTCCGTGCGCGCACGGGACAGCAAACGAGCAGGTGATCGAGCAAGCGTCTGATACGAGAGCATTGCGGTCGCATGGAGCGTGTTTGAAGTGAACAGCAGTCAACGAATCATTGGGACTTAAAAAAAAAAAAAAAAAAAAATTTAAAAAAAAAAATAAAAAATTTTTTGTACCCATGTATAATGCGCACCCCAGATTTTAGGACAATAAATTAGTTAAATTTTGCGCACTATACACGGAAAAAAACGGTATTTTGTATATAAATGACATGTGCAAAATCTCTAAAGAAGTAAAACTCGTCAATTTTGCAGATGACACAAATATATTTTCTTCAGGTAATAACATCCAACAAGTGGAATCAGTGTTGAATGAGGAAATGAAAAAAATAACAAATTATCATTAAATGTAAGTAAGACCAAGTTTATGTTGTTTAGCAAAGGCAAAGCGAACATAAAGATACGAATAGAAATAGATGGGACTGAAATTGAAAGAGTTTATATGTTCCATCCTTACTTTAATGGATAAAGTAAGAAAGAGGTAGGAATCTAAAAAGCTATGCTTCCTCCTACTCCTTTTCGAGCATTCTTTATTGAGTTATTTATTCATGTATATATATATATATATATATATATATATATATATATATATATATATATATATATTTTTTCTCAGTTTGTTGGTTTATTGTTTGTTTGTTTGTTTGTTGTATGGACTTATATATGGAATTTTAAAGTGTTATTTGTTTTGTTTTTTTGGTTTATTTGATCTCTTTTTTGCTTTCGATGTGTTAGAAATAAAGATATCAATCAATCAAATCAAAGATCACACAAAACCCGTACTCCACCAGTGCTATGACTGTTGGTGTGCTAGTCTGCTACAATCTTACTTCAGTGCAATCAGACACAATTTGATGGGTTTGCCGCCTTCCACTTGCCAGGGGTTCATTAGTTTGATCAATGACAGACTCTTCTTTCATTTTCTTTCGAGCCACTTTCCAAATATTTCTCTCAGCTTGAGCCGACGCTATACTGTACCGTCAATATGTAAAATTGATTCATTCTCATGTCTGGAAGGATCCTCTCTTTTTCTCTAAATCTTTTAATCCCATCACCCTCATTGATTAGGAGTGGCGTTGAAAAGAAATGCCCCCCCACCACTCTCACTCTGAAATGCTCCATCCTCTCCTTCATTCAATTGCTCATTGATTAGTTCTGGTGTTGAGGAGAATTGTCTGCCTGGTCTTGTATTAAAAAGCACTAAGTGTTATTTGCTGTCTCTCTTTACCTTGGTTTGAACTCCCTTTTACTTTAGTCCCTTTTACTTTACTTTAGAAACGTCTTTTCTCTGTTGTTCATTCTACACTGAACTGATGGCCTTGGCGTCGCTGAGGCTTCAAAAGGTAGAACTATGGAGTTTTTAGGCATAATTTAAACCTCATAACAAACAACAAAGTGGTTCGTGGTTGAAGAGTAGCAAACATTTCTTTTTGCTTTTTTTTACACATTTTCATATGTCAGAAATGGGAAAGAGTTTTCTGACGGGCCCTCATAGTTTTTATGGAGTATGAAGTCAAACTGTGGACTTTTACTTTGAAATTAGTAACTTTGATTTGTGTGAGAGTAGTACACGCAATTTTTCATCATCTGGTTCAAGACTTTCTACTAGTACCGTAATTTTCGGACTATAAATCGCTCCGGAGTATAAGTAGCATCAGCCATAAAATGCCTAAAAAAGTGAAAAAAACCCATATATAAGTCGCAAACTTCCAGGCGTGTGGCGGCGTGGATTTCCAGCCACGGAAGTGGAAGAGAGCTCCATAGAATAGGACCGGGCGTGCGTAAAAACCATGACCGAGCCCCATCCACTGTCGCCGGACAGCCACCCGGCCGAGCGCCGGCCCCAGACGCGGAAGTCCACGGAAGTGAACTTGAGCTCCATAGAATAGGACCGGGCGTGCGTAAAAGCCCTAATAGTCTGTGTCACTCCAAATCCTTAAATCCTTCAAACTCTTCGTTCGCCGTTTCACTTAGAAACAAAGCCGCTAATGATGCCGGTACTACGTGGGGTCCTTCGTCATCCCGTGATCAATCTTTGTGTCCAAATTCACACAGCCTTTGACAACCAGCCCTCGAATCTGGCCTTGTTCCTATGGAGATGGGCCGTGAATTAAGGCTATGAAGATGTGACCTTCGCAGCCTTCATTTTGCCTCTCTCGACTTCTACGCTTTCCTACCCTCTTACCTCTTCTCGACATTTAATACGTTGAGCCATACGTTGAGGGTGTCACGAAAGTAAACAAAGTATACGTACATATAAGTATACAAAATATATACATCATCATCATCATCATCGGTTTAAAGTCCGCTTTCCAGGCGCCGCTGGGTTGGACTGGATTCTCGATATGGCTTTCTTCCACCGGGAACGGTCCATGGCCATCTCGTGGTTGATGCCGGGTGCCTTCATGTCGGCTGCCACGGCCGTCTGCCAGGTCTTTTTAGGCCGGCCACGGGGAAGATGGACGACAACCTTCAGGCGGTCTTCCGTGTGAGTAGCAAGGTCAGGGTGCAAGTCCCGCTTGCGAAACTAATGTCACCAAACAAACGCAGATCTGGCAGAATGAGGAACGGTGGACGGCAGCTATCCCGACCGTCGAAAACCGAGGCCTGTCGGTGCTTCAACTTAATGTCGAGGGCCTTACCACCGCCAAACTCGAAGTCCTTCGGCACCTGGCCGACTCCAATGGGGCCGCGCTCCTGCTCCTACAAGAGACGCACTGCACGACCAACAACAACAGGCCGGCCACTGGGTCTTGTTCCCTCTACGTTATACGACATGACTTTCTTCACCCAGTCCGTACCATCGCAGTCTGCCTCTCCTCACCACATCCACTATGGCCTCCACTCCCATCTTCTTTCTCAGCTCTGCACTGGTCTTTTCCTCCCTCATTGACACCCCACCCCGCACATCCATCTAATCATCCTCATTTCTGCTCTGTTTAGTTTGTCTATATGTTCTGTTTTCACGGCCCATGCCTCACTTCCGTACGTCATACCACTTCTGACGCAGGGTGAGTACACCTGGCCTCTCATCTTCAGGGATGGGGCCTTAGATGTTAAGAAGGGCATGAGTTCCCTGAATTTCTTCCACCCGCTTCTCACCCTTGTGGTCACTGCTAGGTCCACCCCCCCATCAGCGTTAAGCATGTCTCCAAGGTAGCAGAAGCTGTCCACCACCTCGTACATCTCCCCATCTACTACGACCCCCTCTTGCTCAGCTGGGTCTGCTTGGGCGACTTCTCCCCTGCACCGTTTGCATTGGAAGGTCTCACTTGCAGCTAGTAGGCTGCCTTTTACTCCGCTGCATCTCAGGTGTACCCATCTCTGACAACCCTTGCACCGGATAGAGTTAGCTTGCACTCCCTTCCCGCAAACTCCACATGGCCATGCTCCTGACTGCGGTATCACCCCCAGGCCAACACCACCGACCATGACCTTTGATTTTGCCGCATTCACCTTCATTCCTTTCACTTCCAGGCATGTCTTCCAGGCCGCTAGCTTCCTAGCTAGGTCTTCTCGACTGTGAGCCATCAATACCAGGTCATCCGGGTAGAGCAGCTACCATGGTAGTCCACCCCTCACTTCCCTCGATACCACATCTATCACGATAGCAAACAGTAATGGGCTGAGCACTGATCCCTGGTGCACCCCTACCCTTACTTCAAACCCATCACTGTCGCCAACTCCTGTTCTAACAGGTGTGCATGCTCTGCAGTAGAGAGCCATCACAGCCTTAACCAGTCCCTCTTCCACGCCCGACTTCCTTAGGGCCCACCTCACCACCTCCCTTGGCACCCTGTCGAACGCTTTTTCCAGGTCAACAAAAGCGAAGTATAACCTCTTCCTGTTCTCCTGGTGTTTCTCTTGCATCTGTCGGATGACAAAAATTGCGTCTGTTGTACCTTTACCAGGCATGAAGCCATACTGCACCGTATGGCACGTATCGTCCACCTCTACCCGTGACCTCACCCTCCTTTCCAACACCCTCTCTAACAGCTTCATTCCATGCTCCAGCAACTTTATTGCCCTGTATGACCTGTATGCGAGTGGGTCCCCTTTACCTTTGAATAGAGGCACCAGGACAATTTTTGTCCAGTCCTCCGGAATGTGCCCCTCAGCAATGACACTGTACACAGGTCAGTCATCCACTCCACACCGACGTCTCCCGCTGCCTTTAGCATCTCTGCCACCACTCCAGATGGTCCAGCTGCCTTTCCATCCTTCATGGGCTTCATGGCTGTCCCCACTTCTGTTCGCCATACTTCCTTCACTCCTTTGTTGTCTGTCACGATGTTGCCATCCTCATCCTTCATGCAGTTTGCACCGGTCACATCACGCCTCTCCTTAACCATTTGCTTCGCTATCTTGAAGAAGCTCTTTTGTCCTCTCTCACTCTCCAATTCACTTCCAAATTATTTCCTCTTGGTCTCTTGGGCCTCCCACACTGATGTCCGTGACGCCCTCTTTGCCTCTACATACCGCGCTCGGTCTGCCTCCCTTTTAGATTTCTCCTCTTCTCATTCACCGCTCTTTCGACGCTGTCATTCCACCACCATGTCTCTCTTTGTCTTGCCCTACCCTTTAACCATCCGCACACCTCCTCTGTAGCTTAAATCAGAGCCTTGTTCATTGTCTGCCACTTGCCATCCACACCACCCGACTCCATCATCTGCTCCACTTCTTCTGCTATTTGCTCAACCTTCTCCCTGAACTCGTTTTTATTCCCTGCGCTATGTAGCTTCCACACCTTCAATTTGGGAGGATGCCTCTTAGCCCCCACCTTCTTGATTCGCAGAGTTAGGTATCCAATGACTAGGCGATGCTGAGACACACACTCTTCTCCGGGGATTGCCTTGGCATCCCTGACCAGGACGCGGCCCTCCTTTCTGACCATGATGTAATCTATTGTGCTCTTGCAGTTACTAATTTGGCTTCGTCCTTCTTGAAAAGCGTGTTGCACAGCACAAGCTCCACTGCGTCGCCGAACTCCAGGATCCTCTCTCCCTCTGCGTTCCGCATGCCGTACCCCTATCCTCCATGTACCACCTCAAAGCCATCTGACTCCCTCCCCACGTGTCCATTCAGATCACCTCCCAGAATTATAACCTCATTCTGGGGGATCCCTGACAGCACCATGATGGCCTTGTCCCAGAACGCATCCTTCTCGTCCTGACTTCTGCCAACTTGAGGGGCATAGATTGAAATTACGTTTGTCAGGTGCTTCCCAACGATCAACTTCACAAAGATGATCCGCTCATTTACCCTGCTAATCCTTAGCACTTGATCTATCCTCTTTTCGGCGATAAGTACTCCGACACCACCAGTTCCTTCATTGCCAGAAGAACTTGTACCTTCTGCCGATTGCACCCAGCATCCTTGCACTTCCACCCTTCCATCTCGACTCCTGGACACAGCAGACATCCACCCTTCTCCTGTGTAGCGCCTCAACCACTTCCGCCGATCGGCGTGACATGCTACGATGTTCCATGTAGCCACCCTAACACGTGCCTCCTGCCCCTCTCTATTCCGGTTCAGGCCTCCCCGCAGTCCATCGGGCTGAGGGCCGTCATATAATCTACCTGCGGTTGGGCCTCCTTCTCCATCATTCTTTTTGTCATAAGATGATGAAAATGCCCACGTAGTACTTAAGGCTCTAGTACTGTGTTTTTCTAGACATACTGAGAATATTTTGGAGCAAAAACCTTTTACAGTCGGATGCCCTTCCTGACACCAACCCAAGGGGAAATGGATTTTCTGTAGGGGTTCTCCCTTAGCCCATTCCTCTCCCGAGGAGCCCACTAGGCAGCGGTACAATTTAACGCAGAGTTGGGGGCTGGTTCGTGGGCACCAGGGCATGTCCACACACCGGTGGGCCTGCGTGCCGCGCGTCTCGGGGCCAAACCTCCTCCGAGTCCCTTGTAGTTTAGCCTGGGTCCGTGTTGTACCCAGTTACCATGTGTCGCCGCGTGGAGGCACTGCATAGGGCTTGCTGTTAGAGAAGCTATGTACTGGCAGGGAGAGACTTACGCACTCGGCTCTCCCGTTCGCATACTGCAAGCCAGCGGTGAGGGTTGACAGTGAGAAGTGACATGCACTGGGCACTCCACCAACACACTAGACCAGGGGTGGGCAAACTACGGCCCGCGGGCCACATCCGGCCCACGGGACCGTTTAATCCGGCCCACCAACCCCGAATAAAATGTATTAAACATTTTTTTGGGTCATTTTGCCTGCAATGACTGCGTTTCCCCAGTAGATGGGGAACCGCTCGCCTGCGCATTTACTACCGGAAGCCGTGTCAGAAAGCTCGGTGCACACTCACAAGTGCGTGTACGGACATGGCGCACTCGCGCTCTATTTGTATCAGTCCCGAATTTAGAGCGTGGGCTGTGACGACATCATTCTTGTAATTCGCGCGCCGAGCTTTCAGATACAGTTTTACGCTAAAGCCACCCACAAACCTTCCCCTGGAATCCTTCTATTAAAATGAGTCGCCCAAGGAAAAGCAAGGTGGACACAGTGCCGAGTGTTTAAAAAAAGAGTGGACAATTTGGCTCGACATACGCGACGTGACGTTCAGCCACATGGACGTCCACATCAACCCGTCACAGATCGAGGTAAACGGACCAACCCCTCGGATCTCTCCTAAGAATTGCCACAACTAATTTTACTCCAGACTATGACGCACTAGCAAAATTGATTTTCAGATACCCCTCACCGTGTTGCCGTTTTGATTACTTTATTTGGATGTATGCTTTCACCGAATCTTCAAGATGATATATTTGGTCAGAATGTTTGCCGTTTGATGTAATCTCATAAAATAAACATCTTTCATTAATCTGACCTGCAGGCACTGAACTGATGGAGACTGTTATTCATAATAACAGTGTCGTATTTTATGGGAATCACTGATAGCAGTTTTTTAGTTCAGTTTTTTTTTTTTATTAATGCTGTTAAAAAATGCATTTGTTTTCAAAAAACTTGTTTGGAATATCCATGCTTTACTACCTACTAAAGGCCAAAATCTTTTATGCAATGACCTTTACAGGTCGCTTATATTACTTCACACAAACACTACGTCCATCTGCTCCTGGTTCGGCCCTCCGGTCCAAATTTAGAACCCAGTTCGACCCGCGAGTCAAAAAGTTTGCCCACCCCTGCACTAGACGCATCACAACAACCCCACTTGGTCTTATGAAGTCAGACACACTACAAGATAGATAGATAGATAGATAGATAGATAGATAGATAGATAGATAGATAGATAGATAGATAGATAGATAGATAGATAGATAGATAGATAGATAGATAGATAGATAGATAGATAGATAGATAGATAGATAGATAGATAGATAGATAGATAGATAGATAGATAGATAGATAGATAGATAGATAGATAGAGTAATCCCTCGTTTATCACAGATAATCGGTTCCAAATACCACCCGCGATAAGTGAAATCAGCGAAGTACGGTCACCCTATCATCTGTACATTTTTTTTTATCTGTACACATTTTGTGTCAATACATATGTATGAAACCATTGAAGTGCATATTTTATTATAAGAACATTAAATAATTGTTTCAAACAGGTAAATAATTCATTAATAGTATAAATAACATACAGAAAGTGTTTGTATAAATATTGAAAATATAAATATTATACGTGTGTGCGTGTCACATGTTAACAAGAAGTACTGGGCAGGCTACCAAGTTAGCAGAAATATACTAATTCGCGATCGTGCTAACACGTGAAAACGGACCTCTAAAGGAATTTAAACGAGCATTTGGAGCAATACTACATTGTCATTAAGGTTAGACACGTGATCGTTCATTTATCTTGTTAGGAGACCCACTTACATCGTCAATGACTCCTGTACCACTGTAACCGACATATTCACACGAACGTAAAACAGGAAATGGTATCGCCTGAAAACGACCTTCAAAAAAAATATCCCTACCGCAAATCAAAGCACGGCTGAATAACATAAATAACATGGGAAATTCTTAACACATGCTGTAAATATGTTTTTCGAACAACTTTTATTATTATAATTTTTTTACAACAAGGTACAAGTGTACATACTGTAAATGTTTTTAGAACTCTTTTATTATTATAACAAATTTTCGATAAGGTACAACACTGTAAATACCTTTTTTTTCCGTGTATAGTGCGCCCCCATGTATAATACGCACCCTAAAAATGGCATGCTGATGCTGGAAAAAAGCCTGTACCCATGTATAATACGCACCCAATTTTTATGAATTTTTTTAAATGAAATTTTTCTTTTTTTTTTTTTTTTTTTTTTTAAGTCCCAATGATCGTCACACACGCAGTGAGGCAATGGGTCCCATTTTTATAGTCTTTGGTATGGTCTTAACTAGGCTGGATGTAATTTCTTTTGTTGGCGTTGATTTCTCCGACTGCCCGTAAACGCACCACCGCGCTCCGTGCGCGCACGGGAAAGAGGCGTGCGGACGTGAAAAAGGCGGCTCTGTATGGGAGAGACGTTGAAGAGGAATAAAAACACCCTTGGAAACCAAAACTTGCCCCTCGTCGTGACTCGGAGCCGCAACAAATGTTTCGGATTTGTATAGGGTACATTGTGACAGACAGCAAACGAGCAGGTGATCGAGCAAGCCTTGTCTGATACGAGAGCATTGCGCTCGTATGGAGCGTGTTTGAAGTGAACAGCAGAGACGAAAGGAACAAGGCAAAGTGTTGTGAGATAAAATATGACCGACCTGTAATACGCATTTTGTTATTTGCTGATTGTATTAAACTATCACATTCATTGTCAGTCAAGAAGAGAAGAGGACTATATTGCGAAAGCCTTCGCTGTATCAAATTGATTTTTTTTCTTCCTCCAGAGTCTTATGTTTGACTCATTGACGTCAAATTGGCGCGCAGCTGCCCTATTGCCTAATTCGTCTGTCACTTCAATGACTTTCTTTCGAAATGCTACAGTATAACTTGCTCTCTTATCCATTCTGATGAAACTGCTAATTAAACCGAACTCTCGCTAATTAGTAAATAGCTGACGTGTCTTGCGCATCCGTTCTGCGCAGCTGACCCATAGTGCGCATGCGCAGTCATACTGCTTCCGCGCATGCACAGTCATACTGCTTCTGCATGACGTCCGGTCCGCGATGGAGATTAAAAAACAAACAATATTTGACAATAACACACCATCAAGGATTGCACCATCGCATCAAACGATGTGTCGTCAATTATGGATTTTTTTGACTAAGTGTGTTGGGCAGGATGGCTGAATGCGATGCGCGATTGACAACAAACAAGAAGAAAGGTGATTACAAGTTTTATTTCGGGGGAGATTTGTCATGTCTCGTCCCCAGTTTTGCTATGTGTCTAGGTTGCCATAGTTTTTGTTCGCGTCGCCCCTCTCTTCCTGTGTCACCTCAATCGATGTAACGTGTTTTGTATTTAAGTCATGTCTGCCCCTCGCTCACCGTCGGATCATTGCATGTGTTACTGTCATGATGTCTGTTTGCTTTCTGTTCCTGTCTTTGGTAATGTCACCCTGTCTTTTTGTTCCACGACTTTGTCGGTCAGTCCTGTTGTTGGTTTTGTTTTCTAAAAAAAAAAAAAAAAAAGAAAAAAAATAAAATAAAAAAAAAAAAATTAAAATTTTTTTGTACCCATGTATAATGCGCACCCCAGATTCTAGGACAATAAATTCGTTAAATTTTGCGCACTATACACGGAAAAAAACGGTATGTTTTTAGAACTCTTATTATTGTAAAAAAAATATATAAAACAGTACAAATGTACGCACTGCAATTACGTGGGCACTCCTTGCCTTCTGCTGGCGTGTGGGCAAGTTTTGTGCCATAATTCTTCTGACTTTTCAATTTTTTCGTAATTTGGAAAAAAATCCGCGATGTAGTGAAACCGCAATAAACGAACCGCAATGTAGTGTGTGTGTATATATATATATATATTTCTATCTATCTATCTATCTATCTATCTATCTATCTATCTATCTATCTATCTATCTATCTATCTATCTATCTATCTATCTATCTATCTATCTATCTATCTATCTATATATCGCTCAAAAAAATTAAAGGAACACTTTGAAAAGACATGAGTTTCCGCAGGATGTACAGGCGGCGCTGGGCTTGTTGTGATGTTGCAGGCAGCATAGCGCTCTCCTTGGCTTCTCCAGACCCTTTCACGGCTATCGCAGGTGCTCAAGGTAAATCTGCTCTCTTCTGTGAAAAGCACAGGGCGCCAGTGGCGGACTTGCCAATTCTGGTGTTCTCTGGCAAATGCCAATCGAGCTCCACGGTGCTGAGCAGTGAGCACAGGGCACACTACAGTACGTCGTGCCCTGAGGCAACTCTCGTGAAGTCTGTTTCTGACTGTTTGGGCAGAGACATTCACACCAGTAGCTTGCTGGAGGCCATTCTGTAGGGGTCAGGCAGTGCTCAACCTGTTCCTCCTTGCACAAAGCAGCAGTTATCGGTCCTGCTGATGGAATGAGGACCGTCTACGGCCCTGTCCAGCTCTCCTAGAGTAACTGGCTGTCTCCTGGAATATCCTCCATGCTCTGGAGATTGTCCCGGGAGAACTCCTGGAGGAGTTGGACAATCTGCGCAACATCAGGAGGAAGAAATCGCCTAATCCTCCCAGTCGTGATAATCTCTTGCTAAAGCCAACACTTGTGGAAAAACAGTTAAAAAAGATCAAGAGGGAGGAACTTGAAATGGCTTCCACCTGCAAAACCAGTCCTGCTTTGGGGACAATCTCATTGTTGCCCTTCTAGAGCAGGTAATGTCAGGTAAATACACCTAAAATAATTTGTTTGATATAGAAGAACCAGTGAAGTAATTGAAAAGGAAAAACAAGATGAACTTAGTACAACTATATACAGTGCCTTGCGAAAGTATTCACCCCCCTTGAACCTTTCAACATTGACAGCAGGGACAGGGAAGATGGCTAAAATTGATGGGAAGATGGATGGAGCCAAATACAGGACCATTCTGGAAGAAAACCTGTTGGAGTCTGCAAAAGACCTGAGACTGGGACGGAGATTTATCTTCCAACAGGACAATGATCCAAAACATAATGCCAAATCTACAATGGAATGGTTCACAAATAGACGTATCCAGGTGTTAGAATGGCCAAGTCAAAGTCCAGACCTGAATCCAAATCGAGAATCTGTGGAAAGAGCCGAAGACTGCTGTTCACAAACGCTCTCCATCCAACCTCACTGAGCTCGAGCTGTTTTGCAAGGAAGAATGGACAAGAATTCCAGTCTCTCGATGTGCAAAACTGATAGAGACATACCATACATACTGATAGAGACATAGCCATCTTCCCTGTCCCTGCTGAAGAAAAGCAGGCCCAAACCATAATGCTGCCACCACCATGTTTGACAGTGGGGATGGTGTGTTCAGGGTGATGAGATGTGTTGCTTTTACGCCAAACATATCGTTATGCATTGTGGCCAAAAAGTTTGATTTTGGTTTCATCTGACTAGAGCACCTTCTTCCACGTTTGGTGTGTCTCCCAGGTTGCTTGTGGCAAACTTTAAACGAGACTTTTTATGGATATCTTTGAGAAATGGCTTTCTTCTTGCCACTCTTCCATAAAGGCCAGATTTGTGCAGTGCACGACTGATTGTTGTCCGATGGACAGACTCTCCCACCTCAGCTGTAGTTATCTGCAGTTCATCCAGAGTGATCATGGGCCTCTTGGCTGCATCTCTGATCAGTCTTCTCCTTGTTTGAGATGAAAGTTTGGAGGGACGGCCGGGTCTTGGTAGATTTGCAGTGGTCTGATACTCCTTCCATTTGGTCTTGGTAGATTTGCAGTGGTCTGATACTCCTTCCATTTCAGTATAATTGCTTGCACAGTGCTCCTTGAGATGTTTAAATCTTGGGAAATCTTTTTGTATCCAAATCCGGCTTTAAACTTCTCCACAACAGTATCTCGGACCTGCCTGGTGTGTTCCTTTGTCTTCATGGTTCTCTCTGCGCTTTAAACCGAACCCTGAGACTATCAAAGAGCAGGTGCATTTCTACGGAGACTTGATTACACACAGGTGCATTCTATTTATCATCATCAGTCATTTAGGACAACATTGGATCATTCAAAGATCCTCATTGAACTTCTGGAGTGAGTTTGTTACACTGAAAGTAAAGGGGCCGAATAATATTGCACGCCCCACTTTTCAGTTTTTTAATTGTTAAAAAAGTTTAAATTATCCAATACATTTCGTTCCACTTCACGATTGTGTCCCACTTGTTGATTCTTGACAAAAAATAAAATTTTTATATCTTTGTTTGAAGCCTGAAATGTGGCAAAATGTTTAAAGGTTCAAGGGGGCTGAATACTTTCGCAAGGCACTGTCTATAGTTGTACTAAGTATATATATATATATATATATATATATATATATATATATATATATATATATATATAAACCGTAATTTTCGGACTATAAGTCGCTCCGGAGTATAAGTCGCATTTTGGGGGGCAATTTATTCTACAAAATCCAACACCAAGAACAGTCATGAACGAGCAACAACAGGCTAAACGATAGGTAACTAAGAGCTGAGAACGGCCCTGACGTAAAATTCAGAGTTATTCAAAAACTATTACATAAATAACACGTTAATAAAACCATCTGCGTCACTCTAATTCAGTGCTTCTCAATTATTTTCTGTTACGCCCCCCCCTAGCAAGAAGAAAACTATTCGCGCCCCCCCTCCCCACCGTGACTATCCTAACTTGTCTTGTAAGTCGTAAAATGTTGCACTGTCGCAAACGTCACAGAAGTAACAATGAGAGCGCCACTGCCCCCTGCTGTGAAAATGCGCAATTACACTTTATTCTAGTACTGCCAAAAAAAAAGCCTGTTCCCCAGGGTCACACGCGCCCCCCCAGGTATAGCACTGCGCCCCCCAAGGGGGGCGCGCCCCACTATTTGAGAAGCACTGCTCTAATTCATTGAATCCATCAATCGTCCTTTGTCAACAATGCGTGCGCGCCGCTGACGGCTCTTGCACTTCAAAATATTCCACAGGCCCATATAACGATATATAAATTATATATCAAATAACTATTATATAAGCAATAATGTTATCAAACCATCTGTGCACTCTAAATCATTAAATCCATCGATCAAATTCCTCGTCCTTTGTCAACATCGCCGCGCGTGCGCCCTGTCAGCTTCGTCGTTATTCCACAGATCTACTATATATCTATATTGTAGCGTTAACAAAGTTCAAGGAAAGACGTGGGTTTGGTAAACGGCTCTTTATTTAACAAAACAAACTTACAGGCGTGTGGCGGTGTGGACTTCCAGCCACGGAAGTGGAAGAGAGCTCCATAGAATAGGACCGGGCGTGCGTAAAAGCCATGACCGAGCCCCATCCACCGTCCTCGGACAGCCACCCGGCTGAGCGCCGGCCCTCGACTTCCATCCACGGAGGTGAAAGAGAGCTCGGTAGAGTAGGACCGGGCGTGCGTAAAAGCATTGTCCGAGCTCCATCCACCGTCCCTAGAGAGCCACCCGGCTGAGCGCCGGCGCCCGACTTCAATCCACGGAAGTGAAAGAGAGCTCCGTCGAGTGACGCGCGACGTCGTGCTGCTGACGTCAGCAGCGCGACGCGACGTCGCGGTCGCGCGTCAGCAGCGCGACGCTGCGTCAGCAGCGCGGCGGTTTTTTACATAAAGGACAAAGATTGACTCGACGAGCTGCTGCTGACGCGACGTCGCGCTGCTGCCGTCACTTGAAATTACAGTAATCCCTTGCTACATTGCGGCTCGTTTATCGCGGTTTCCCTTTTTTTTTTTGAAAATTTTTGAAAAAAAAACCATATATAAGTCGCTCCTGAGTATAAGTCGCCCCCCCACCCAAACTATGAAAAGATATTTGTGTGTGTATATATATATATATATATATATATATATATATAAAGCCGCCATCACAAATATCTTTTCTAACAACGGAGTGAAAAGAAACGAGTGAATCAAAAATAATAAATCATAATAATAATAAATCAAAAATAAGTGTTATCATGCAACAAATATAAACAAATAAATTATTCTAAGATACTTCTGGCTAAATGGCATGTTTATAAATGTCGATACATTAACTAGAAACCTAATTTATATGTGTAACTATTGGTCAATCCACGAATTCCAAAGCACAGAAAACCTTGTATTTGAGTGCTTTATTTCTTAGGCTCTATATGTTTGACACCTACTGGCAGTTGTGTTTACTACATGTTCTGAGTTCCTAAATAAATATTTTCAAAAGTAATAAAAAGAAACAAGCCTGTCACCATGGAGATGAAGGCAAGTTTCAAGGCTCCATTCATGTGTCATGTGATGTGCCGTTGGGGCGCTTCAGAAATGACGTCAGCCTGAAAACTGGCCGAAAAATCGGCCTTTGAGAACGCAGCGAATTCTGAATTTGCCGCCTTCCTTAGTGAAGGACTACAAACCAAAACGTTTGGAATACGTACCCAACATCAGGTAAGGCTTACATTTTGATATTTTATCGATGACAAATCCGCAAAATTGTTGTAATGTTGAAGCGTTTCTTGCTGAGATTAAAGAATGGGTGTCTCTCAATTTCCTACGTCTTGACCCAGATAAAACCCAGATGTTGATAATTGGTCCTACTCGTTATCACCACCTATTAAAGGAAACCACTGTAAATATGGATAAATGTACTATTACCCAAAGTGATACAGTAACTCTCTTTGTGTTATAGTTCACCAAACTCTCTCTTCATACTCCAGGCTGTTAGGATCCTGAACTCGCTCCCCCGTTCTGCGTAGCGTCCTGTACTTTTACTGTCTGAACTGTCTGAATGCACACTGGCTCTTATTATTTATTATTACTCTTATTTATTGTTTGTGCCTTTTTGTTTGTGATGTTTTTTACTTTTGCGCTATGCTTGCTGGCTCCGTTATTTATTGTGTTATCTGTTTATTTATTATTTATTCATCACTCTTACTATTGATTGTTTGAATTTTTGCCTTCTTGTTTTTATATTGTCGCGTACATGTATGTCTATCGTGTTATGTGTCTCGTCACCGTGGGATAGAGAAAAACGTAATTTCGGTCTCTTTGTGTGTTGTGACATGTGGAGAGATTGACAATAAAGCTGACTTTGACTTTGACTTTGACTTTTTAAAAACACATTAAGAACATAACGAGAACTGCATATTTTCACCTCCGTAATATTGCTAAGTTTCCTCCGATTTAGAGAAATTGCCTGACCTAACATTCAGTTATTTAAAAAAAACTATTACATAAATAACACGTTTATAAAATCACCTGTGTCACTCCAATTGATTAAATCCATCGATCGTCCTTTGTCAACAATGCCGTGTGCCGCGCCGCAGTTCAAATTATTCCACAGGCCCATACAACGATATATAAACTATATTTTAAATAACTATCACATAAACAAGAATATTATCAAACCATTTGTGTCACTCCAAATCATTAAATCCATCGATCAAATTTCTTGTCTTTTATCGATCGTCCCTTGTCAACAATGCCGTGTGCCGCAGTTCAAATTATTCCACAGGCCCATACAACGATATATAAACTATATTTTAAATAACTATCACATAAACAACAATATTATCAAACCATTTGTGTCACTCCAAATCATTAAATCCATCAATCAAATTTCTCGTCCTTTATGTCATCCTGGTGACAGAGGACATGTCCAGAGGATATGGCGCTTTAAAGTGTTAATTACTTTATTTGTTTTTTTCTCTCTATTTTTCATGTTTTGAATATGTTCAAGATAAAGATATCAAAGCATGTGAAGTGATCAACTATACTAAAAATAATATGTGAAGTGGTCAACTATACTTGTAAGTAAGTGATGTGTTAATGATCAAGTGAAAATTTGTGAAAAAAACATATATAAGTCGCTCCTGAGTACAAGTCGCCCCCCCACCCAAACTATGAAAAAAAAAAAACGCGACTTATAGTCCGAAAATTACGGTAATATGATTCACTGACTTCATTGTTTACTTTTAACAACTAACCTGTGTTCAGTGTATACTGTATCAGTGGATAAATTCAAGCAGTTAATTATTTGCCCCGCTTTGTGAATTTGGTCAACTTATGGCTTCTTGATGAAGAACAACCAAAGAGGATCTTGACTCTTTAACTACTGGTAAGCTAAAGACATTATCTAATGATTCATTGAAACATGACATTTAACAACAGGTACACATTTTCTACTTTGTGAGAATAGTCTGAGGAAGGTTATTTTCTATTACAGCATACCTGTGCCATAGTGAACAAAAAAGGCACATGACAGTGATGAGTTTGGTATAATGATGGGCATAATTGTTGCGGCAATTATGTGGCTGTTAATTTCCTTTTGTGTAGATGAGCCAGCATTAGCTGCATGAACTACTTTGATACAATTCTATGTCTTACGTCCTTCATACAACATCAAGCATATACAGCATAGACAATCTTCTATTTTTCTTCTTTGTTGTCCGTCATAGTTCCTTATTTACCGTCCTTTCTAAACAATTTCAAAAGGCAATTTCTCTCTTTGACAGAATATTAAAGGTTCCAGTTCAATTAAAAGAAAACATATTCAATGTAAGACAATAAGAAATAGAGGAAGGCAAAGGGAACATTAGTGAGAAATGAAGTATACAACGTAAAAACTGAAAGTAGTGAGAGCGATATTTTAGACGTTTGGCTGTGCAGTGGCGGGTGAAGTAAAGCTGAAAAAACGACCACACACAACTGCAAAGACATAAAACACACACACATGAACATGCTCATATGTTCCGCAATTTAGACCTAGTATTTCAGAGCTGTTCCCAATTATGTTTAGATGGCAATGTAAACATGCGCAGACGTCGTTCTGTCTCTTTCCATCATTCCATGCAGCTGTCAGCAGCACTTTTATTTTCTCACTGTACTTCAGCCCAAATCTGCTCCCGCTTTATTTTTTCCTCTCATGCGGGCCGGGCCCCATTATTGCTCCACTCTGGCTCCACTTGCGGTTGTCTTTGTTCTTCTCTTTAAACCATCAAGGTCTGTTTCTCATATAAATATGCAATGACAGATGCGGGGTCATTGGCCAACCAACATAACTTGATGGCAACCAGAACAAATCTTGACTATGGCAACTTCAATATCTAGACTTAGATTCAAAATATCCCATGTCTATTGTTTGTCATACACACGTGCAGTGTGTCATGAATTTGTTTATATTAATTTCAAGTGTATGATTTTTAAGATTACTAATGAAAACCTAGTGACTAGGCAACTGCATTGAAAACTAAATGCTGAAAAGTTTAACCGATTCATCAAAGTCTATCTAGGACCAAATTGTGTATTTACAATGGGGGACATTTTAAAGTCAGGTCAGTCTGCCCCGCTTTACCAAACCAAGACATTTTTTGTGTATGTCTGTGTTCTTCTTTGTCTTTATTCTTTCGCGTAATACTAAAATTTGGTGATGTAAGCTAGTGGTCCCCCACCCCCGGGCCTTGCACTGGTAAAGGTCCATGGATCATTTGGTACCAGGCCGCACAAGAAAGAATAAATACCTTGTGTTATTTCTGTTTCATGTAATTGAGTCTGAATTCTCTTTAAATTCGAAAAATGGCCGGATTCTCTCCTAAATCTCGGTGACATGAACATAACATTACCGCATTTTCCGGACTATAAGTCGCCGTTTTTTTCATAGTTTGGCCGGGGGGTGCGACTTATAATCAGGAGTGACTTACTATATGTGAAATTATTAACACTATATTACTTGATCATTAACACATTACTTACTTATTAGTAGTTTATCACTTCACATGTTATTTTCACTTTAAACCGCATGAGGGCGCTCTCGGCCTGTGGAATAATTGGAAATGCAACTGACGATGAGTCTGACATCCACTGACTTCCACCATCCACTGACTACCGGAGTCAGCGGAGTTGTTTATAAGTGAAATAGAGGATTTCGATGGATTTAATGATTTGGAGTGACACGGATGGTTGGATAAACTAGTTATTTATGTTATAGTTATTTGATATATAGTTATATAGGCCTGTGAAATAATTGGAACCACAACTGCTGATGAGTCCAATGTCAGCGCTGCATGTACTTCCGGAATCAGCAGCGGCGTTTTTTTAAGTGACACAGAGGACGAAGTTTTAGATGGATCTAATGATTTGGAGGGACACGGATGGTTCGATACAATTGTTATTTATATTATAGTTATTTGATATATAGTTTATATATAGTTAGATAGGCTTGGGGAATAATTGGAACCACAACTGACGATGAGTGTGACGTCAGCGCCGCATGTACTTCTGGAGTCAGCAGCGGCGTTGTTTAAAGGTGACACAAAGGACGAAGATTTTGATGGATTTAATGATTTGAAGTGACACGGATGGTTTGATAAACTTGTTATTTATGTTATAGTTATTTGAATAACTGTTAATATGTTACGTCAGGCACGTTCTCAAATTCTCATTTGCGTTAGCATATCGTATCGTTTAGCCTGTTGTTGCTGGTTCATGTCTGTTCTTGGTGTTGGATTTTGTCAAATAAAGTTCCCCCAAAAATGCGACTTATACTCCGGTGCAACATATATATATTTTTCTCTTCATTATGCATTTTATGGCTGGTGCGACTTGTACTCCGGAGCGACTTAAAGTCCGGAAAATGCGGTAGTCGTGCTATGTTGTTGGTGCGATGTTATCAGGACGCTACTAGTAAAGTTGCATAGGAATACACAGTGTATTCACGTTTATTATTATATTATACTGTGGTATTTGCATAGAGAATTCCCCCATGGAACTAAGGGTTGAAAAGTGTGTTGGGAACTTGGTGTTTATAAGGTAACGCACTTCCGTTGTTGCTCTTTCGAGTCCTCGTTTTTCGAGTACCGTTTTTTTCCGTGTATAGTGCGCAAAATTTAACTAATTTATTGTCCTAAAATCTGGGGTGCGCATTATACATGGGTACAAAAAAAAAAATGTTATTATTATTATTTATTTTTTTTTTATTATTTTTATTTTTTTTTTTAAAGAAAGTCATGGTACAACAAAACCAACAACAGGACTGACCGACAAAGTCGTGGAACAAAAAGACAGGGTGACATTACCAAAGACAGGAACAGAAACCAAACAGAGATCATGACAGTAACACATGCAATGATCCGACGGTGAGCGAGGGGCAGACAGGACTTAAATACAAAACACGTTACATCGATTGAGGTGACAGGAAGAGAGGGGCGACGCGAACAGAAACTATGGCAACCTAGACACATAGCAAAACTGGGGACGAGACATGACAAATCTCCCTCGAAATAAAACTTGAAATCACCTTTCTTCTTTTTTGTTGTCAATCGCGCATCGCATTCAGCCATCCTGCCCAACACACTTAGTCAGTAAAATTCATAATTGACGACACATCGTTTGATGCGATGGTGCAATCCTTGATGGTGTGTTATTGTCAAATATTGTTTGTTTTTAATCTCCATCGCGGACCGGACGTCATACGGAGGCCGCCATTACAGATGCGCAGAACGGATGCGCAAGACACGTCAGCTATATTAAGAGCGAGAGTTGTTTTCTTCCTATTAGTTTCAATTCACAGTTTAATTAGCAGTTTCAATCAGCAAATAACAAAATGCGTATTACAGGTAATATTTTATTTCACAACACTTTGCCTTGTTCCTTTGGTCTCTGCTGTTCATCCTAAAACACAAAGGCGCTCTTTAAGCAATGCGACAGTGAGCGCCCGGCGCGCTGCGGTTGCGCGACCGCACCAAATTAAGCTCCCTGCGCAGTGCGCACTGAGGTCCACTTAAATTTTAGAAAGTACATCAGGACTTTAAAAATATCTTCTAAATTTCAGCGACGGCTCTGTCACAATAATGCGACCAGTGCGGTGCAGTTGGGCGGTCGGCGGCGCGCTACGGTTGAGCGTTCTCTCTCGCGCTCTCTCTCTCTCGCTCTCTCTCGCTCTCGCACACACGCGCACACACGCACACGCGCACACACGCAAACCGGATATCATACGGAGGCCGCCATTACAGATGCGCAGAACGGATGCGCAAGACACGTCAGCTATATAAAGAGCGAGAGTTCAGTTCTCTACCTAAATCCGTATTACAGGTAATATTTTATTTCACAACACTTTGCCTTGTTCCTTTCGTCTCTGCTGTTCACTTCAAACACGCTCCATACGACCGCAATGCTCTTGTATCAGACGCTCGCTCGATCACCTGATAGTTTGCTGTCTGTCACAATCACACAAATCCGAAACATTTGTTGCGGCTCCGAGTCACGACGAGGGGCAAGTTTTGGTTTCCAAGGGTGTTTTTATTCCTCTTCAACGTCTCTCCCATACAGAGCCGCCTTTTTCACGTCCGCACGCCCTTTTCACATGCGCGCACGGAGCACGGTGGTGCGTTTAGGGGCAGTCGGAGAAATCAACGCCAACAAAAAAAATGACATCCAGCCTAGTTAAGACCATACCAAAGACTATAAAAATGGGACCCATTGCCTCCCTGCGTGTGTGACGATCATTGGGACTTAAAAAAAAATAAATAAATAAAAAAAAAATCATAAAAATTGGGTGCGTGGGTACAAGCTTTTTTCCAGCATCAGCATGCCATTTTTAGGGTGCGTATTATACATGGGGGCGCACTATACACGGAAAAAAACGGTATGTTCAGTAAAGTATTTTGCAACACACCTCCTGCGTCTCCTTTGCTTCGGCACCAGAATACCAATCGTAAATGGTAAATTTTGAGTTGTGTGGTCACAAGTGCTGCCGATATGGGCCGAACACAAGGCTGTACTTAGTGCCTCACAAAATCTAAGTATTGTGCTGATTGTTTTTAAAACTATTTTTACAGGTTTAAGTGTACAATGGATGTACAATGTAAATATGAACTTTGGTGACAATTGGTCGTAGTTTTCGGATGTTCAGCAACACTAAAATGATGGCAGCTCACAGACAGGCAAGCAGACACTGCTCTCGCTAGATAAGGGGTGTCAAATTATTTTTTTTCGCGGGCAGCATTGTAGTCATAGTTTCCCTTAGAGGGCCATTATGACTGTCAATGCCTTATATTATTTACAGCAGAGGTGCCCAATACGTCAATTGCGATCGACCGGTTGATCGCCAAGCCACTATTGGTCGATCACGTGATATTAAAATGTTTTTTTTAAATTTTATTTTATTTATTTATTTTTTTAGCACTTGACGCGTGTACAAAAAACGGCGCTAACAACACAACTCAGAACCCTGTTTTTTCTCTTAAACTTAAGAAAGGGTATAAAAATGAGTGGGGCACCTGTCCATAGGAAGAAGTATCACTTTCATAGGGAATGGGAGTAGGACTTTATGTGTGTGTGTGTATATGTATATATATATATATATATATATATATATATATATATATACAGCTCTTTGCGATGACACAGTAAAAACTGTGGCTCTTAGTCTCTGACTGGTTGGCCACCCCTGGGCTACACGATAAACTGGTGAACTAGTGTTGAAATCAGAGAGTAGTAAAAAAATCAAATAGCTTAAAAAGATGAATGTAATAAAAATTACTAGCGATATCTCTATTTTTAAAAAGTGAAGAAAATTTGTAATTGTACTAATGACACAAAGTCGGTGCAAAATTTGTCTTTGTGGGCCACATAAAATGATGTGTCGGGCCGTATCTGGCCCCCTGGACCTTGCGTTTGACACCTACGCGGTAGATCATGTGGCTTGTCGAGGTAGAATTAGCTTCTGACGGGTAAACGGACAAGATTAGCAGAACAATTTCAGCTTCTTACCAGCCAGACATGGCTGTCTGTCGCAGCCAAAAAGCTCAGAGTCCGCCACTGACCGTGTTAGCCAACCACCACCTGTGAAGCCAACCAACATGGGGAATCTGTGTCGCAGCCTAAAAGCTCAGAGCCACAGTGGTGGCTGCCAGGAGGACTACCCGGCCGCCTCGCCCAGCTGGCCACGCTGCAAAGAAACTCCCTGCCTGATGCCGACTTTGTTCACTGCTCCCAGACCTCTCCTTTGCGACCGCCCGCTATCCATCCAACCAAAGCAGAAGATGCAGCGGCGTATATCACACTGTCTGGTCAGCCAGCCCATGTGCGTCAATTAAAGACAAATAACTGCGAGACAACCCCTGGAAGTCACCTTGTCAAAATGTAAATGGTGGTCCTAAAAAGATGCAGGGCAATGGACTTCCAGCAAGGAGGGCGACCCTTCAGCTAAGTGTGGCCGCTTAAAGCACTTCATTTCTGGATAGGTGGTGGAGGAAGTCCCATGTACGTGGACTTCAGGGGAAATGTAGGTTTTATGAACCCTTACATATGTCAATGCAACATATAACAACCTATGAACAGTTCAGCTTACAAAGAGCTTCTCCAAATGCATTGTTTTTGCGTATCTTGGTGACTTATGAAAGAAAACAGACGTGACAGAAACAACACTTTAGCTGGTGATTATCAATTTTAACATTTCTAGACTGGCAGAGGCTGGGATATGAGATGGTATTTGCTTTTACGGTTTGGGAAATCGAAACCACAACAAGACATATTTCTTCGTAAACGTAGCAGTTTACTGCTGCCTTCATTTCTTTTGCATCCAGCTAACACTATGACGTCATCATGACGTCGGCCACAACGTGTTCCAAACAGCTGAGCTACTTCAGTTCATTCCATGAAGCAAGAAGGAGTCTCGTGAATGTTTGACAAAAAAACGATTATGGTTAATTACCATGGTTTACAGGTAAGTACAATCGGGAAGTATAATCCACTCGCTCCACCTCCTCTTCTTCTGGCTCAGCTGTGTCATTTAAACTTTGGCCGTCATGTAGACTGGCTGAATGGGGATGTGTTTGATCAAACACAGATGATGGACAGGAGGGAGAGGGCATGGGGAAACCTAAGAAAAGAAAAGGTCCATGAAATGAAAATGTTGAGTTTATGAAACAAAGACATGAGTTACAATAACAACAAAAATGATGTGACTGTAAATTCCTTTACCAATAACCAATGTAGGGATTAAAAATAGACGGAGGCAAATGGAAAATCAGCATATACATTTGTTTTTCAACATAGTGATGAGAAGGATGGATTTAAATGGTGTATACCATGATAGTGATATAATAGTACCATAAAACTGGCACATTGACTGTAGGGCTTATAAACTGACATTATAGAGAAGGGCAACACTTTAGAACAGGGGTGTCAAACTCCAGTCCTTGGGGGCCACATTCCTACGTTTTCCAAGTTTCCCTCACACCAGATTCAAATGATCATCCTCATGGAGCCTGATTAATTGACACCTATGCTTTAGAAGATGCTAAATAGCTCACACAGTCCTATGAGTCATTTACAAACTTTAAGCGGGACTTTTTGTGCAAGCTAGAGAGAAGAATGTTATAAATTGTTGGCTCATACTGTATCGTAATTGTATTTATACGGTGCAAAAATGCCGTATCAATAACGGATGGCTCAGTACCACTTTTTGATATCCGATGCTAGCACTGCGCCCTCGAGGATCGGACAAGACCGATCTTATACAGATTCAATTCTTTTTGCCACTCTAAAAAAGGGGTGTCCAAACTTTTTGCAAGGAGGGCTAGATTTAATCAAGTGAAGGGGCCCGGACGCTAATAGATTTTTCGGACAATTTTTAACTACAAAGATTTCATGCAAATACACACTGTTATAAAACAAATTTCATTGTCACAATTGTCTTTATTTTTCAAATGACAAAATAACAAAATATGAGCCACTCAGGCAAATGTGAACAAGTCTAAAAACACAAATTCTGCCCTTCATTCATATCTGAAGAGTCAGATAACGTTGAACAAACTGTTTTAAACAGGAGTTATAAGTAATGGAAATTTGTCTGTTATTATTAAAACTTAGAACAAGTGAATTTTGCTCTTGTCATTTACAATATCTTTCAGAAAGTATTAGTTTGTGTCACGTCTACAGGTTGATAACATCAACAGTATTAACATGGCCACTTCGTAGCTTCGTTTAGTAATATTTACTTTTGACTCGCAGCCCCGCGTGAAGAATCGCTGTTGTGATGCCAGTTCAGCTTGGAGCTGCTTCACTTTGTCAGCATGGTCACTCCCTGTTAGCTTGTCGTATGTGTTAGCATTTTTAGTCTGATAGTATCGCTTTACGGTGAAATCCTTAAACAAGACAACCGTCTCTTTACAAATTAGACAAACACAATTGCCTTTATTTTCACTGAAGAAGTATTGTAATTCCCATTTCTCTTGAAAGCGACAGCCCTCAATGTCAACTTTCCATGTTTTCTTTGCAGTCGCCATGGCAGAAATGAGCAGAGAGGTGTGGTGCTGCCACCCTTTGGTAATAGGAGGAATTACAGTTTCAAGTTTCATGATTTTTTTTATTTTATTTTTATTTTTTATTTTTTATTTTTATTCAATGTTTTACCAGGTAAGAGCCAATTGAGAACACTTTCTCATTTACAATGGCGACCTGGAGGCAAGGTGTGTGAAGTGTCTTGCCCAAGGACTCAACGACATGTGACTGTGACAGAACTGGGATCGAACCGTCATCCCTCCGGTGACTAGACGACTCACTCTACTGCCTGAGCCACAGCCGCCACATTCAGTTTGACAGTGCAGGCGGGCCATAAATAATACATTATAATACCGAAGCTGCGGGCTGTATGAAATCTGACTGGGGGCCGGATTTGGCCCGCGGGCCGGACTTTGGACAAGCCTGCTATAAAAGATGTTAACAATACGTGGATGTAATTTGCTTGATACTGACATCTAGAAAGACCACATTGACTGTACAACTGCTCACCTGACAAAAACACAGCCACATGACAACCACATGGTGACATATCATCTGTGTATATGGCATGTTGCGCAGAGTTGAGTCTAGATTAGGGGTCTCAAAGTCCAGTCCTCGGGGGCCGCATTCCTACATGTTTTCCAAGTTTCCCTCGTTAAACATACATGATTCAATTATCAGGCTGCTGCAGAACGTGAGGATGAACTGATCATTTGAATCAGGTGTGTTTAATCAGGTAAACATGTAGGAATGCAGCCCCCGAGGAATGGACTTTGAGACCCCTGGTCTAGACGATATGGACTGGTTTTATGAAGTCTACTGGACATGTTCTAATAAAAACAATCGAATAATGATCCATGTATTTAAGCCTGGATCGGACTTGATACTGATTCAGTAATCACTAATCACGTGCTCTCATTCTCAAGCGCATCTTTTTCCATGCTTGTGCTTGGGTACTGTATTTTGCGCGCTACAAGACGCTTCCGGGTCAAAAGGCGCAGACTCAATTGCTATTTTGTACTTAAGACGCACATAGGGCACAACGCATTATAGGACGCATGCACGCTATGACTTATTGTAAATTATGTGATTGGTTTACCGCCCCGGCGTACATATTTTACCGGAATTTTCGGACTAAAAGTCGCTCCGGAGTACAAGTTGCATCAGCCATAAAATGCCCAAAAAAGTGAAAAAAACATATAAGTCGCTCCGGAGTATAAGTCGCATTTTGGGGGGCAATTTATTCGACAAAATCCAACACCAAGAACAGGCATGAACGAGCAACAACAGGCTGAACGATAGGTATGCTAACGTGACATAAACACAAACAAAAAGCTGAGAACGGGCCTGACGTAACATTCAGAGTTATTAAAAAAAACTATTACATAAATAACACATTTATAAAACCATCTGTGTCACTCCAGTTCATTAAATCCATCGATCGTCCATTGTCAACAATGGGTCCGCGCAGCTGACGGCGCTGTATTGTTAGTCACCTAAATGTTGAACAGAGGCTGTGATTTACCGAAGTCAAATTCCTTGTTTGGCATGTTCAAACATGGCGAATAAAAAACTCTTGAATCTTGAAGTTGCCTCCCCCACCCAAACTATGAAAAAAAACGCGACTTATAGTCCGAAAATTACAGTACATAAAATGTAATGTCCACTGATTGGTTCATCGGGTCTACAATATTACATATTACGTCTACATATTATGTCCCTGTTACGTATACTCCCGTCCAGACTTTTAAAACACCCACTGCATGTAAACTGTGAATAAAGATGGAAACAACAAAAAGGTTTGTCTCATTCACACCTGATACTGGCTTCAAATCATGGAACTATTTTTTTATGGATGTCATTTACTCTCATTACGCCCATGAAAACTAACAAGTGTACTTTAAATTTGAAGATACTGTACCCAAATTCTGTGGATGTGTATAGTCAGCTAGTTGATACAGTTGGACCACTATTCCTGGCAGCAACAGCTATATATTGAGTGTGCTATTTTCATTCCAGGAACAATTGTAGAAAAAAACTACTAAATTCACAAATTTGCTGAACAAGACCATTTCCCCAGCACTGAGATCACGATATACCTGTTTCTACGCCGAACGCAAACTATTTTCTCTCAGTAAGTTGTCAAAGGAAACACCAAAATGCTTGCAGATGGGCGCATCATGGACCCAAACACCTTAGACTAGACTTGCGCGAGCACGGAAATTTAGTTATATTCGTTTCATGGCCGGCCCAGGGCACCAGTGTACCATAAATCAGTGGTCCCCAACCACCGGGCCGCGGATCGGTACCGGTCCGTGGGTCACTTGGTACAGGGCCGCCAAGCCGCACAGAATTTTTTTTTTATCGACAATCAATTAATTCAGGTCAAGACACTCGTCCCGGTCACGTGACATGTCTACCCAGTCGAGCCTGCAAAGCTAATATGTGGCGACAAGCTAACTAACCTGGCAATGAAGCCTTCAAAACTGCTTCAACACATGGAGACCAAGCATCCTGAGACAAAGACAAACCTTAATCACTTCGGGTGTCATTGTCTCCGATTACGTCTAGATGGGACCGGCTCGTTTCTGAGAAACAAACTCAGTGCTCCCACTAATTCAACGTAATGGTGAGTTTTATTTTTGTCATTTGTACCTGTTTTTATGTCAGTCGTATCATTTTATTTCATCGTATTTATATATTATATATGTATTATTTATTTATATAAATGTATTATTTATTTATATAAATGCCGGTCAGCGAAAATATTTCTGACATGTAACCGGTCCGTGGCGCAAAAAAGGTTGGGGACCACTGCCATAAATGACCCTGAAGGAGAGCATGTTTCGTTTTTTTAACAGAAGCCAATAAAATTAAATACAGTGATCCCTCGCCACTTCACGCTTCACCTTTTGCGAATGCGCTACTTCGCGGCTTATTAAGTGATGGGAGAACGACTTTTAAATATATGCTGATAGCGCGAGGCGTGCCCATGACCAATGTGCGTCAATGCAAACACACTTGGGAAGCGCGGCACCCAGCCTGTCACAAACAGGGCAGGACAACAATGTGCAATTATTCAGGAATGCAAAAAGAAGAAAATGGAGGCTCGTAAGCAGAGAAGTTGCACAAGGCAACTAACGAGCCGGTCAACAAGCTCGCCTCTTGATTCATGGTGGCATCTTGTTACACAATGGATTAGGCAAAAGGGAATCAGCTGGTAGGCGTGCATGTGTCAAGGCACACAACCAGCCAGGTGTACTGCGACACAGCGGTTCAGGCAAACGGGAACCAGGTGGCAGGCATGCGTGTCAAAGCAGACAAAACGGTGTTGACTGACCGGCGAACATTGTCTATATACACGCCCTAATCAGTGGGTAACACGGGACAGGTGGTGCCGATCAGTTACTTATTGGGGACACACGACTCCGAAGTCGAGCACGGAGGGCGTGTCAGCCGGCCAGCAGGGAGAGCGGAGGCGTGACACAGCAGTGCACAAAGGAAAAATGCACCACCGTGCAGAAAGAGTCGGTTGGGATCGGGACAGTGCAAATGAGTGCTCATAGTGCGGGGCGTGCCTCGGAGCAATATGCTTCACTGAGGACAAGCGCAGGGTGCGCGGGACATGCCTCTGAGCAATGTGCGTCACTGCGGACGTGATTGAGTTCAACCGTAGGAGGCGGCCACACGTGAGGAAAGAAGCTTCACCCGGTGCAGAAAGAGTCCGGATTTTTTTTACATTCTTTCTCTGTTTATACTTGGTTTCAGTACTCCCCCATCTTTATTTATCACCATTGTTTTGGTAAAACCTAAACTGCTTCATGTGTGGGGAGTTGGGGAGTAAGGAGGCAATATACATGTACATACAATGTACTAAAATAACTAAACGAAAGATTGACTGTCAAATGACTAGGTACCTAATAGCTACTCTACAATCTACATAATGCTTGAGGGAATAAGGTAATGCTGCATTCACATGGAAAGGCTAATGTCAGCCATACACAACTAGAAATACACTGCACGACATACAGACAAATAGTTGAGTGAAATAGAAAGTGAGCTGCACAGCAGAAGACTGTGTTGGAGAAAAAACATGTTGTGCTTTTCATGCGCACCTACATCACACTTTTTGTGTTAGACCAAGTTCTCAACAGTGCCTGGGGGGTCGGAGATGAAGAAGAGACAGTCAAGCGAACAGGAGCCAGTAAACCGTAATGAGATGAGAGATAAAGGAAGAGGGCAGGACAATGGGCAGGAAAGCGCAAACCCAGAGGAGAGTAGTGGAGAGCAGGGGTTACAGGGCTTCTGGAGAGCTAGTCTGGAGAGACTCTGGGAAAATGACAAGCCATCTCACAATCTTGTTAAATGAGAATGAAATACGACAAATACTGACATCTTCAGTGCAATATCGTTGGAATAGAACTGTAAGAAATAAAGACGAAACTAATTATTTAGTTTAACTCAATCATCAATGTGGATAGCGTTCTGTGACGGGTTTACACTATACGTAAATAACTAATTGTCGGAGGCTGATTGACACCAGTCAATTTGTGGAGAATTTGGAGTCCCAAACTGTCCGTAGGTGTGATTGTGAGGGTGAATGGTTGTTTGTCTATAGTACGTGCCATGCGATTGGCTGGCGGCCAGTTCAGGGTCTCCCAACCGACTGCTGGGACAGGCTTCAGTACGCCCGCAACCTTTGTTAGGATAAGCGGTTTGGAAGACGGATGAACGAACGGATGTTATTATAATGCGACTTGATGAATCCCTTCAGTACATACATTTCCAGATTTGCTCATTCATTGTTTCACAGATTAAAACTGTTATTTATAGAGGGTCCCCCACAGGTAAGTTTTCCTTCCACTTCCTTGAGATATTAGATTATGTTGGTGTATGGTCAATAATATTTCACAAATCTCACTTTGTTGTCTTCTCTTGGGTGCCAAAGGACCATCACCGGAACAAGGTCAAAAAGTCAGCTCTGAGGGGTTTGCTTTCCAGTTGAATAGTCTAGGGCAGGGGTGGCCAACCAGTCAGAGACTAAGAGCCACATTTTTTACCGTGTCATCGCAAAGAGCCACATCATACATATGAGCACACATGAACACCCCCCCGCACACACACACACGCACACACACACACGCGCACACACGCGCGCACACACACACACACCTCTGCCCAGCCAAATTTATTGTGTGACATTATTATGTCATGCACCAACATGATAATGACAAATTGACTCCTACAGTACTAAAACCACAGACCAAAGACCACATTTTCAACAATGAACACTGTGTGCATTGTCTCACACAGACAAACTCTCAGTTCAACAAATTCCACAAACAAAAACATAATAGGTTTTTTCACTTACTATGTGTGGCGGGACATTTCGGGACCTTTCGTTTTAGTTTGTCGTTTTCAGGAGACAAGATTTCAATAACGTCACTGAGGCATATTTTAACGAACTCCACTCCATTGTATGGTTTTTTAGCCCGTGCAATGTTCCAAGCCAGTTGAAACAATGCAAGTGTGACAGTCTCTGAGTGCTTCGTAATTTTTTTGAAAAACTGTACCCATTTTTCTGCCTGACTTTTCAAAGTCTCCAAACTTGTGCTTGCGAAATTCAGTCCCTTTTGCAAAGTCCTTATCGATATTGGCATGAAGTGAGCTGAAGTGGCGCTGACCATTTGAAGCTTTTAAATGTGGCAATGACCTCCGACATATCAGGCAGAATGGCTTGCCATAGCGTTCAACAAAAACAACTTTAACTCTGTTAAAAACGTCCTGTGTTCATCGTCATATATTCGTTTAGCTGTGCATTTTTTCCTTGCCATTTTGGCAAGCGTCTTGTCATCTTTTCTGGACCTAATGGGCGCCCGTAGTCACAGTCGCCATTCATTAAAAAGCCAGCAAAACCAATCGTTCTGTTTGTCCCTCCTCCTTTGCGGGATTTCACCTCACGCGCATGCCCGTTTGACCAAAATACCATATTGAACTCAAGCGAAGCAAATACGCACGAAAAATAAACACAAATGTTGATATGAACGTAAAAGAGCCGCATGAAACCAGCCAAAGAGCCGCATGCGGCTTGCGAGCCGCGGGTTGGCCACCGCAGGTCTAGGGGCCAAATTCACTGAAAGGTTGATTGTCTTTTGCGTGGTACTAACTGGTAAAAATAGAGCACACAGATAGCATCTAATTCACAAAGCGCACGCGGATGATGGTGAAATGCTGATGGTGATGAAGATGGTGAAATGTTTCACTAATGGCAATACCAAGAAGAATGTGTCTGTGTGCACATACATATTTAAATTAGGTAATATGCATATATTTGGCGGAGAGGTCCCCCACCTCTGTGTAAACCCTTATTTATAAACATCTAGTAATTCACAAACACCAGCGCTAATAGTCATATGTGAGGCAAATAACGTGTATGGAAAGCTGGTTTAAAATTGGCACTCCTCTGTGGAAGCCTGTTCATAGCACAGCGGCTCCATCCTACACACAGATCACACACTACATCTCATGTGTCATGGGAGGGCAAATTTTGCTCGAAGGGACACATTGCGACACCATCTGACCAACACGAGAGAATGCAAAAACATGTTCAAGAAATGTCCTGAATTACCCTACCCGTCAACAAAAGAACGATTTGCATTTGTACATCATGTTTGAAAGCTCTGATACACTTTTGACATGTCATTCAAATTTTCACACACACCACCCTACCCTTCCACAAAAATCCCACTGGGGTCATGAGATACAGTCAAATCTCGGTTTTCGAATGTCCCGGTTCTCGAACAAATTGGAATTCGAACGAAAAATTCGACATTTTTTTACTTCGGTTGTCGAACAAAATTCGGAGGTCGAACCTCGCGAGATGAACCGAAAGGACCCGAGAAAACCCGACCGCGCGGCCTGGATGCCGACTAACTCCGTTTGTTATTGTATTTTTGTTACTTTGAGGATTGCATTAACCCCTAATCATGCCTTCAAAGAAAGCAAGTAGGAACAGTAAAGCCATCCTAAAACACAAAGACGCTCTTAAAGCAATGTGACAGCGAGCACCCGGCGCGCTGCGGTTGCGCGAGCGGACCAAATTAAGCTCCCTGCGCACTGAGGTCCACTTAAATTTTGGAAAGTACATCAGGACTTAAATATTTTCCAAATTTCAGCCACGGCTCTGTCACAATAATGCAACCAGCGCAGTGCAGTTGCGCGGTCGGCGGCGCGCCACGGTTTCGCGTTCGGCGGTGCGCTGCAGTTGCGCGATTGGACAAAAATGCGCAAATGAAAAAATGCTTTAAAAAGCAAACAAAACGGCAAGGACTGAACGGCGAACAGTGTCTATGTACACACCCTAATCAGCGGGTAACATAGGACAGGTGGTGGCGATCAGCGCCGATTATTAGAACGCGCAGTTCCGCGTTGTCAACGTGCACATCCGAGGTCTAGCGCGGAGGGCGCATCAGCCGACCAGCAGAGTGAGAGCAGAGAGGTCAGCCGTGCAACACGGAAAAATACATTTTATACATGTTATACATATACATGTTTGCCTCATTTGACACATCAGCCTGACTACGACACCTTTGTGTTTGTAAATTTCCATTTTTAGTCACTCGGTTTCTTTTCTTTCCTTTTCTTCTCGCTGGCGTTCTGCAGTAGACATGGAGCCTGGGCATACATTATTTATAAACACTTGTAAATCTTTCCCATCATACCCTGTCAACGTATATATATATATATCTATATATATATATATATATCAGAAGGTGCCTCTGAGGCGCTTTGTGACTGCTTTGGCACTTGCGACGATCGGACAGACATTGAGGAGTATACCGTTTTTTTCCGTGTATAGTGCGCCCCCATGTATAATACGCACCCTAAAAATGGCATGCTGATGCTGGAAAAAAGCCTGTACCCATGTATAATACGCACCCAATTTTTATGAATTTTTTTTTAGGAATTTTTTTTTTTTTTTTTTTAAGTCCCAATGATCGTCACACACGCAGGGAGGCAATGGGTCCCATTTTTATAGTCTTTGGTATGGTCTTAACTAGGCTGGATGTAATTTCTTTTGTTGGCGTTGATTTCTCCGACTGCCAGTAAACGCACCACCGCGCTCCGTGCGCGCACGGGAAAGAGGCGTGCGGACGTGAAAAAGGCGGCTCTGTATGGGAGAGACGTTGAAGAGGAATAAAAACACCCTTGGAAACCAAAACTTGCCCCTCGTCGTGACTCGGAGCCGCAACAAATGTTTCGGATTTGTGTAGGGTACATTGTGACAGACAGCAAACGAGCAGGTGATCGAGCAAGCGTCTGATACGAGAGCATTGCGGTCGTATGGAGAGTGTTTGAAGTGAACAGCAGAGACGAAAGGAACAAGGCAAAGTGTTGTGAAATAAAATATTACCTGTAATACGCATTTTGTTATTTGCTGATTGAAACTGCTAATTAAACTGTGAATTGAAACTAATAGGTGGAGAACTGAACTCTCGCTCTTTATAGAGCTGACGTGTCTTGCGCATCCGTTCTGCGCATCTGTAACGGCGGCCTCCGTATGATACCCGGTTTGCGTGTTTGCGCGTGTGTGCGAGAGAGAGCGAGAGAGAGAGCGCGAGAGAGAACGCTCAACCGTAGCGCGCCGCCGACCGCCCAACTGCACCGCGCTGGTCGCATTATTGTGACAGAGCCGTCGCTGAAATTTAGAAGATATTTTTAAAGTCCTGATGTATTTTCTAAAATTTAAGTGGACCTCAGTGCGTACTGCGCAGGGAGCTTAATTTGGTGCGGTCGCGCAACCGCAGCGCGCCGGGCGCTCACTGTCGCATTGCTTAAAGAGCGCCTTTGTGTTTTAGGATGAACAGCAGAGACCAAAGGAACAAGGCAAAGTGTTGTGAAATAAAATATTACCTGTAATACGCATTTTGTTATTTGCTGATTGAAACTGCTAATTAAACTGTGAATTGAAACTAATAGGAAGAAAACAACTCTCGCTCTTAATATAGCTGACGTGTCTTGCGCATCCGTTCTGCGCATCTGTAATGGCGGCCTCCGTATGACGTCCGGTCCGCGATGGAGATTAAAAACAAACAATATTTGACAATAACACACCATCAAGGATTGCACCATCGCATCAAACGATGTGTCGTCAATTATGGATTTTTTTGACTAAGTGTGTTGGGACAGGATAGCTGAATGCGATGCGCGATTGACAACAAACAAGAAGAAAGGTGATTACAAGTTTTATTTCGGGGGAGATTTGTCATGTCTCGTCCCCAGTTTTGCTATGTGTTGCCATAGTTTCTGTTCGCATCGCGTCACCCCTCTCTTCCTGTGTCACCTCAATCGATGTAACGTGTTTTGTATTTAAGTCCTGTCTGCCCCTCGCTCACCGTCGGATCATTGCATGTGTTACTGTCATGATGTCTGTTTGCTTTCTGTTCCTGTCTTTGGTAATGTCACCCTGTCTTTTTGTTCCACGACTTTGTCGGTCAGTCCTGTTGTTGGTTTTGTTTTCTAAGAAAAAAAAAAAAAAATAAATAAAAAATTTTTGTACCCATGTATAGTAATGCGCACCCCAGATTTTAGGACAATAAATTCGTTAAATTTTGCGCACTATACACGGAAAAAAACGGTACTGACTCTGTTTCCTCCTACATCACGAACTGCATTGATGATGTGACTCACTCAAAATCCATCGTCACTCGGGCTAACCGGAAGCCATGGCTGACAGGGGCTGTCTTCAGGCTGCTGAGGGCCAGGGACAAAGCATTTAGAGCGGGGGATGAGGCTGGCTTGAGGACTGCGAGGGCCGACCTGTCCCGGGGCATCAAAGAAGCGAAGAGGGCGTTCTCTTGCAAAATTGCCGCCCACTTCAAGGACAGCAGGGACGCACGGAGCCTTTGGCAGGGCATTCAGACCATCACGGACTACAAGCCCGCGCCGCAGAGCTGTGAAGGCGACGTCCGTCTGCTAAATGATCTTAACCTCTTCTTTGCTCGCTTCAATGCTCAGAAGAGCACTTGCCCGCTGAAGGCCACTCCCCCTTCACACGAACAGCCCCTGTGCCTCTCTGCCTACAGCGTGAGGAGGGTCCTTGCCGCTATCAACATCCGTAAGGCGGCGGGCCCTGACAACATCCCGGGTCGAGCGCTGAAGGACTGCGCTGGGGAGCTGACGGGTGTCTTCACAGACATCTTTAACATTTCCCTGCAGCAGGCCATCGTCCCGTCATGTTTCAAGGCTGCCACCATCGTACCTGTGCCGAAGAAACCTGCTCCGTCCTGCTTCAACAACTACCGCCCTGTGGCACTTACGCCCATCATCATGAAGTGCTTTGAGCGGCTTGTCGAGTCCTTCCAGTCTCACGGCGGACACTCTACCACTAGGCCACTGAGCTGGTTATATATATACAGTGTCTTGCGAAAGTATTCGGCCCCCTTGAACCTTTCAACATTTCGCGACATTTCAGGCTTCAAACAGAAACAACATAAACATTTTACCCCTCACTATCCGCAGTAATACTATTCTCTCCACAGACACCTTCAAGTTCCTGGGAACCACAATCTCCCGGGACCTGAAATGGACCGGCCACATAGACTCTGTCCGGAAGAAGGCCCAGCAGAGGCTGTACTTCCTGAGACAGCACAAGAAGTTCAACCTGCCACGAGAGCTTCTGAAGACCTTCTACACTGCCATCATCCAGTCTGTCCTCTGCACCTCCATCACTGTCTGGTTTGGATCGGCCTCCAAACAAGACAAGCACAGACTGCAACGGACAATCAGGATTGCAGAAAATATCATTGGAATCAACCTCCCATCTATCCAAGACTTGTACTGTCCAGGACCAGAAACGTGCAGCAAACATCTTTACAGACCCTTCTCACCCAGGTTGCAGTCTGTTTGAACGACTCCCCTCCGGACGGCGTTATAGAGCTCGGTACGCCCAAACTAGCAGACACAGAGACAGCTTCTTCCCCCAGGCTGTTGCTCTGATGAACTCACACCACTCTTAGAGTCTCAGTCATTACTGTGCAATAACATCGTGCTCGTCACACCTTTTTTGAATTTGTCTACACTGTTTTTGCCATTTTTCACATGTCCTGAGTGTTGTTAGTCACCTAAATGTTGAACAGAGGGTGTGTTTTACCGAAGTCAAAGTCCTTGTTTGGCACGCTCAAACATGGCGAATAAAAACTCTTGAATCTTGAATAAAGATATAAAAGTTTAATTTTTTGTCAAGAATCAACAACAAGTGGGACACAGTCGTCAAGTGGAACAAAATCTATTGGATAATTCAAACTTTTTTAACAAATAAAAAAACTGAAAAGTGGGGCGTGCAATATTATTCGGCCCCCTTGCGCTAATACTTTGTAGCGCCACCTTTTGCTGCAATTACAGCTGCAAGTTGCTTGGGATATGTCTCTATCAGTTTTGCACATCGAGAGACTGGAATTCTTGCCCATTCTTTCTTGCAAAACAGCTCGAGCTCAGTGAGGTTGGATGGAGAGCGTTTGTGAACAGCAGTCTTCAGCTCTTTCCACAGATTCTCGATTGGATTCAGGTCTGGACTTTGACTTGGCCATTCTAACACCTGGATACGTCTATTTGTGAACCATTCCATTGTAGATTTGGCTTTATGTTTTGGATCATTGTCCTGTTGGAAGATAAATCTCCGTCACAGTCTCAGGTCTTTTGCAGACTCCAACAGGTTTTCTTCCAGAATGGTCCTGTATTTGGCTCCATCCATCTTCCCATCAATTTTAGCCATCTTCCCTGTCCCTGCTGAAGAAAAGCAGGCCCAAACCTTGATGCTGCCACCACCATGTTTGACAGTGAGGATGGTGTGTTCAAGGTGATGAGCTGTGTTGCTTTTACGCCAAACATATCGTTTTGCATTGTGGCCAAAAAGTTCGATTTTGGTTTCATCTGACCAGAGCACCTTCTTCCACATGTTTGGTGTGTCTCCCAGGTGGCTTGTGGCAAACTTTAAACGAGAGTTTTTATGAATATCTTTGAGAAATGGCTTTCTTCTTGCCACTCTTCCATAAAGGCCAGATTTGTGCAGTGCACGACTGATTGTTGTCCGATGGACTCTCCCACCTCAGCTGTAGTTATCTGCAGTTCATCCAGAGTGATCATGGGCCTCTTGGCTGCATCTCTGATCAGTCTTCTCCTTGTTTGAAATGAAAGTTTGGAGGGAAAGCCGGGTCTTGGTAGATTTGCAGTGGTCTGATACTCCTTCCATTTGGTCTTGGTAGATTTGCAGTGGTCTGCTACTCTTTCCATTTCAATATAATTGCTTGCACAGTGCTCCTTGAGATGTTTGAAGCTTGGGAAATCTTTTTGTATCCAAATCCGGCTTTAAACTTCTCCACAACAGTATCTCAGACCTGCCTGGTGTGTTCCTTTGTCTTCATGGTTCTCTCTGCGCTTTAAACCGAACCCTGAGACTATCAAAGAGCAGGTGCATTTCTACGGAGACTTGATTACACACAGGTGCATTCTATTTATCATCATCAGTCATTTAGGACAACATTGGATCATTCAAAGATCCTCACTGAACTTCTGGAGTGAGTTTGCTGCACTGAAAGTAAAAGGGTCGAATAATATTGCACGCCCCACTTTTCAGGTTTTTATTTGTTAAAAAAGTTTAAATTATCCAATAAATTTCGTTCCACGCGAAATGTTGAAAGGTTCAAGAAGGCCGAATACTTTCGCAAGGCACTGTGTATGTATATATATATATATATATATATATATATATATATATATATATATATATATATATATAAAAATTCCCCTCTCACCCTCCGCGGGTGGTCTCCCACTCCAAGCTCGGGTCCTCTACCAGAGGCCTGGGAGCTTGAGGGTTCTGCGCAGTATTTTGGCTGTTCCTAGCACTGCAGTCTTCTGGACTGAGATGTCTGATGTTGTTCCTGGAATCTGCTGTAGCCACTCCTCCAGTTTGGGGGTCACTGCCCCAAGTGCCCCAATGACCACGGGCACCACCGAGGCCTTCACTTTCCAGGCCTTCTCAAGCTCTTCTTTGAGGCCCTGGTATTTCTCTAGCTTCTCAAGTTCTTTTTTCCTTATGTTGCCATCGCTTGGTATTGTTACATCCACTACAACGGCCTTCTTCTGCTGTTTGTCCACCACCACAATGTCCGGTTGGTTCGCCATCACCATCTTGTCAGTCTGGATCTGGAAGTCCCACAGGATCTTGGCTCGCCCGTTCTCTGCCACCTTAGGGGGTGCTTCCCACTTTGAACTTGGGGCTTCCAGTCCATACTCTGCACAGATGTTCCTGTACACTATGCCAGCCACTTGGTTATGACGTTCCATGTATGCTTTCCCTGCTAGCATCTTACACCCTGCTGTTATGTGCTGGACTGTCTCAGGGGCCTCTTTGCACAGCCTACACCTTGGGTCTTGTCTGGTGTGGTAGATCTTGGCCTCTATTGCTCTGGTGTTCAGAGCCTGTTCCTGTGCAGCCATGATGAGTGCCTCTGTGCTGTCCTTCAGTCCAGCTTTTTCCAGCCATTGGTAGGATTTCTTGATGTCAGCCACTTCACTTATCTGCCGATGGTACATCCCATGTAGGGGTTTGTCCTCCCATGATGGTGTCTCTAGCCACTCTTCCTCTGTTTGCCATTGTCTGAGACATTCACTGAGCACGTCATCCGTTCGGGCCTTTTCCTTGATGTACTCATGGATCTTGGCTGTTTCATCCCGAACAGTGGCTCTCACACTCAGTAGTCCTCGGCCTCCTTCTTTACGGCTAGCGTACAGTTTCAGGGTGCTGGACTTAGGGTGGAACCCTCCGTGCATGGTTAGGAGCTTCCGTGTCTTGACATCTGTGGTCTGCGTCTCTTCCTTTGGCCAGTTTATTATTCCTGCAGGGTATCTGATGACTGGCAGGGCGTAGCTGTTTATTGCCCTGATCTTGTTCTTGCCATTTAGCTGACTTCTGAGGACTTGCCTTACTCGTTGTAGGTATTTGGCTGTGGCTCCTCTCCTTGTGGCTTCATCGAGGTTGCCATTTGCTTGTTGGATACCAAGGTACTTGTAGCTGTCCTCAATGTCTGTTATTGTTCCTTCTGGGAGTGAGACCCCTTCTGTATGGACTACCTTCCCTCTCTTTGTCACCATGCGACCGCACTTCTCTAGTCCGAATGACATTCCAATGTCTGTGCTGTAGATCCTGGTTGTGTGGATCAGTGAATCGATGTCTCGTTCGCTCTTGGCATACAACTTTATGTCATCCATGTATAGGAGGTGACTGATGGTGGCCCCATTTTTGAGTCGGTATCCGTAGCCAGTCTTGTTGATTATTTGGCTGAGGGGGTTCAGACCTATGCAGAACAGCAGTGGGGACAGAGCATCTCCTTGGTATATGCCACATTTGATGGAGACTTGTGCAATTGGCTTGTAATTGGCCTCAAGGGTTGTTTTCCACAGTCCCATCGAGTTTGCAATGAAGGCTCTCAGGTTCCTGTTGATGTTGTACAGTTCCAAGCATTCAGTGATCCATGAGTGTGGCATGGAGTCGTAGGCTTTCTTGTAATCAATCCAGGCAGTGCACAGGTTGGTGTGTCGAGTCTTGCAGTCTCGGGCGACTGTTCCGTCAACCAGCAGCTGGTGTTTGGCTCCTCTGGTATTGCTGCCTATGCCTTTCTGTGTTGTGCTCATGTATTGAGCCATGTGTACACTTATCTTAGCCGCTATGATGCCTGACATGATCTTCCATGTTGTAGGGAGACAGGTTATTGGCCGATAGTTGGATGGGACTGTACCCTTTGTGGGATCCTTCAGGATCAGGATTGTGCGTCCTTCAGTTAACCATTCGGGGTGAGTTCCAACTTTTAGTAGCTGGTTCATTTGTTCTGCTAGGCGCTCATGGAGTGCAGTGAGCTTCTTAATCCAGTAGGCATGGATCATATCTGGCCCGGGTGCTGTCCAGTTCTTCATACCTGAGACTCTCTCTTGGATGTCTGCCACAGTGATGGTAACTGGGTTCTGCTCAGGGTGGTTGCTGTGGTCTTTTCTTAGAGAGACTAGCCATTGTGCCTCCCTGTTGTGTGATGTGTCCTTCTCCCATATGCCCTTCCAGTATTGCACAGTCTCCAGCCTTGGTGGGTCCATTCTGCTGTTGTTACCCTGCCATTGAGAGTACACTTTTCCTGGTTGGGTTGTGAAGAGCCTGTTTATTCGCCTGGCTTCACTTTCTCTTGTGTATCTCTTTAGGCGGCTGGACAGGGCTAGGAGCCTTTGTTTGGCAGTCTCCAGTGCTTCAGGTACGTTCATCTGGCTGTACTTCTTGGGTGCTGGTTTCTTCATTGCACCTTTCTGGATCTCTGATAGTTGGCTCACATCTCTCCGCACTGTCTTGATCTTAGCCTCCAACCTTCTTTTCCATGGTGGGTCTTGTATCTCATGCTTGATATTGCTCTTGTAACCAAGCATCTCCAGGATCACTGTTGCTGAAGTGTATATCAACTCATTTGTTTCAGTGATGGTGGTTGTAGGGATTGCTCTCAGTGCTGCATTCAGATCTTCAACCAGACCTTCTGGTGGTGCTTCAATTAGCCTTTGTAGTTGGTGTCGGGGTTGGCCGCTGTTCCTTCGAGTCATGATCGTATCCTTCAGGTCAGTTGCTGTCTTGTTCAGGCTTGCATATCTTCTTGGAGCTGTGTACCCAATTTCTTGGGCAGTTGATGTTGACTCCTCTCTGACCTGGAATTCGGGTTCCCATTTGTCTTGGCATCTGTGTTGTACCTCGTCAATTTCAAGTTGTGAAATCAATTGTCGTTTCTGGATATTGGAGCACTGAGTCACTAGTTGTTTAGTGGTTAGTGTTGAATGTGGATATCGCTGCTTCCATTGCTCCCACATTCTCTTCATGTACCCCCTCTGACTTGGTTTACTGGAGTAGTAGCACTCCAACAGTGTTAGGTTGTCACATCTCGCCCATTTCCGCCTTGTTCCAGTAGCCCACTTCACATCTAGGCGTTCTGGTTCCCCAACGCCTGACGCAGACCTTGTTTGACCGGGCGACGTCTGAGCCGGCATCTCATTTGATTCTTTATCTCTCACCATGTTTATGAGGTAGGCGATATCGTCAAGGGTCTTGCCCACAGACCCACACTGGATGATGGTATGGCTCCGCCCCGACCCGGTCTCGAACCCGGGTCCCGCTGGTTGATAGTCTGGACTATCCTACTGAGCTATCCAGCCGATATATATATATATATATATATATATTGAGTGACAAACGTAAAACAATAAGGAGGCCACCATCGACCATTTCTCGCCATCGGATTATTTTTCCACCTTCCAAACAATTACATGGAGAGAGATTGATGGTGGAGGAAAGAAAAAAGAAACTTGAGATCACCGGAATTTGGTCTCAGTCTTTCTGCTTCACTGGGTCTTTATTATTGTTCCTTCTCTTTTATGAGGCTGTGAGATCATGTTGGCCTTTTGTTCTACTGCACTATAAGGTAGCGTAAAGCCAAATTGTACCCTGGGGATAATAACAGTAACAACCATATTGGTGAAGAGAAACATGCTGAAACCATCTCACACACGGACTCCAAATTATGATCTTTACGGGAGGATGTAGATGGGAAACAAATAGGAAAAGAACACAAAATAAAGTTCCCCTTTGATGTGGTTGTGATTTAATGTGCTGTACTAGTTATTTCAACACTGAACTGCAAAGTGCTAACATAATTACAATAACTAAATGGATCTGGAGACTAATCTTTGATGTGTTAAAATGTCAGGGGCCTGTTTGCAATGGGTGCCCCTTTTCTTTTGATGGTCAAAGTGCCATTGTGCATATTTTTTTAGCATGTGCTTGTTTGTTAAAGTCAGTCTGTGGCCTTATAAAGGCACAGTCAACGCTGCATAGCCACAGTTCGTGATCCGCGGATGGATTCACATATTCTTAAGCATCACTTTTTTCTTAAAGATATAATTGTATCTTAAAACAATGGGTATTATTCAAATCTCTAGGAAATTAGTTTTTCAATGGTGCATCACATGACCAGGCAAGTAGCCAGGTGGTGATGCAAATCCCCTGGCTTGTTCTATGTATAGCAACTGTCTTGCATTATTATTGGTTTTATTTTTTGGCCTTTATTTTTTCAGTGAATTATTGTGTAAAACACATGTTAAATGTTCAGCGATTTTTTAATTTTTTTATTTTAGATTTTATGGGATTGGAAAAACTTAATTCACCAATGCATTACAATGGCCATCAATCATACGCAAATGTATGCTTCTCGTAGCCCGGCCCACTCCCGATCTTCTGCGAATAGTGGAAGCTTTTGAGTGAAGAAGGCGAGTGCTGCTTGAGGTGTGCAACCGGTCAGAAGTGCTATCAAAAGGCTGGGAAATCAGGCAATGGAAACCCTGAATATATTCCTCTTCTAATCTACGTACCTCCTATACAAACACTGTGATTCCCATTAAAATAATGAAATTCCTTTTTGACATGCTCTCTACAAATTTCGTGCATGAGCTGTTCGACACCTAAAAGTGTTTGAATGTACAGGAAACAATGTTGTTCACGAGTGCGGAGCTGACCTACTGGTCAACAAATAAGCCATGAAGGTTGAGTCAAACTATGACATGTTGACAATGTGGACAAATTAATTGGTAATGTTAAGGGATAATGTGAAGTCGCTCTTGATTGTGAAAAGCCCACCGATGGGAGACGATTGAATCCCTGCTCCAGCCCTAACCCTGAACAAAAGTTAGGAGCATTTTAAAACAGTATGCGTCATGAAGTCCATTCAGGCCTTATAACATTCAGGGTTATATTATTACCTCGCCACTTGACTTTTTAATTACCCTCATGGGAAATATTCAAAATGAAGCTTTAATTTTATCCATTCACAATTACTGTTCACTGCTTTGCAAATACAGCACAGTATGTTTGGGACACAGAAAGACTGTTTTGGGTCCGATCAGAATTGATTTCAGTATGTTTTAAATTGAATCCCAGATTAAGAATGATGCAACAGCTCAGAAAAAGGGCCAAAATATAGATCAGTTTTTTTCCAGTCCAGTCTCCATTATTGTCGTTTTGCTAAATACACAAAGACAAATTGATTGATTGGACTAAGGAAATCAGAACATATAATAGACAATTTGATTGTTTGGACTAAGGAAATCAGAATGTATCCACATTGGACTAAAACTTGGAGGATTTTGACTCTAAAATTACATATAAAGAACTGTTCAAAACCATTGTTCCTTTACATTTTATATGCAACTAGCTTGCTGGCAGAAATGTCTACTGAAAATACTGTCATGTTGATAAACCAGGTCAGACACGCCAGTAAGTGTGCATACAAACACACACACATTCTCTCTTTCGCTCTCTCTCTCTCTCGCACTCTCTCTAAGATACTTGCTCGTTGTGGTCTGAGTGACTACTCAACTTTTGCCCGAGGGCTGTCAGTCACCTCCAAGTTGTGTCCCCTCTCACTGTGATACAGTGTGTGTGTGTGTGCGTGCGTGCGTGCGTGTGTGTGTGTGTGTGTGTGTGTGTGTGTGTGTGTGCGTGTGTGTGCGTGTGTGTGTGCGTGTGGGGGGGGGGGGCGTGCGTGCGTGTATCATGTGCTGACCTGACAAGAGCTCCACGTATGCCCCTGGACAATGCCTACCTTTCTTGTCATACCATTGCCAGTGAGAGTAGAATACAAAATGTTACCGTGAGCTGCTGGCACTTTTAACTGAGCGATGGAAACATAGTGACAAAGTAGTAAATGCGATGGAGATTAAAAAACAAACAATATTTGACAATAACACACCATCAAGGATTTCACCATCGCATCAAACGATGTGTCGTCAATTATGAATTTTACTGACTAAGTGTGTTGGGCAGGATGGCTGAATGCGATGCGCGATTGACAACAAACAAGAAGAAAGGTGATTTCAAGTTTTATTTCGAGGGAGATTTGTCATGTCTCGTCCCCAGTTTTGCTATGTGTCTAGGTTGCCATAGGTCCCTTCCTGTGTCACCTCAATCAATGTAACGTGTTTTGTATTTAAGTCCTGTCTGCCCCTCGCTCACCGTCGGATCACTGCATGTGTTACTGTCATGATGTCTGTTTGGTTTCTGTTCCTGTCTTTGGCAATGTCACCCTGTCTTTTTGTTCCACGTCTTTGTCGGTCAGTCCTGTTGTTGGTTTTGTTGTACCATGATTTTCTTAAAAACTAATAATAATAAAATAAAATAAAAATTAAAAAAAAATTAAAAAAATTGTACCCATGTATAATGCGCACCCCAGATTTTAGGACAATAAATTAGTTAAATTTCGCGCATTATACACGGAAAAAACGGTATTTATATTTATAATATTTATATATTATTTTCTGTATGTCATTTATACTCCGTATTACTATAGTATTTACATCATGTTTGAAACTATTAACAAATGTTCTAATGATAACATATGCACTTATATGGTTTAATATACACTTATTGATATACAAAAAATGTATGTATGTTACAAATGAGAGGGTGAGAATACTTCGCCGATTTTCACATATTGCGGGTGGTCTTGGAACCAATTATCCGCGATAAACGAGGGATTACTGTATTTACATCTGTCATGGGCCAATATTGCGGTCAATATTTCTTTGATATATTGTGTAGCCCTAATATATATAAATATTGTATATCAAGGCAAATTAAAAAAAAAAAAAATTAAGGAATATGACTGATTTGACTTTACACTGCAGGACATTATGCCAAATTTGGATTTAAAAAAAAAAGTCTGTTAACGTTATTGTTTGCATTACAAAAACAAATGTGATCAGAAAGTCCATGTGACAGACACGCATGTCCACAAAACGTGACATGGAGTCCATCTAGGGCACAGGTGTCAAACTCAAGGCCCGGGGACCAGATACGGCCCGCCACATCATTTTATGTGTCCTGCAAAGACAAATCGTTCACGACAAATTCACGTGTTTTTGCAAATTGTCTTCACTTTTACAAATATATTTTTTTAAATACCGTTTTTTTCCGTGTATAGTGCGCAAAATTTAACTAATTTATTGTCCTAAAATCTGGGGTGCGCATTATACATGGGTACAAAAAAAAAAATTTTCTTTCTTTTTTTTTTAATTTTCTTTCTTTTTTTTTTTTTTTTAAAGAAAGTCATGGTACAACAAAACCAACAACAGGACTGACCGACAAAGTCGTGGAACAAAAAGACAGGGTGACATTACCAAAGACAGGAACAGAAACCAAACAGACATCATGACAGTAACACATGCAATGATCCGACGGTGAGCGAGGGGCAGACAGGACTTAAATACAAAACACGTTACATCGATTGAGGTGACAGGAAGAGAGGGGCGACGCGAACAGAAACTATGGCAACCTAGACACATAGCAAAACTGGGGACGAGACATGACAAATCTCCCTCGAAATAAAACTTGAAATCACCTTTCTTCTTGTTTGTTGTCAATCGCGCATCGCATTCAGCCATCCTGCCCAACACACTTAGTCAGTAAAATTCATAATTGACGACACATCGTTTGATGCGATGGTGCAATCCTTGATGGTGTGTTATTGTCAAATATTGTTTTTTTTAATCTCCATCGCGGACCGGACGTCATACGGAGGCCGCCATTACAGATGCGCAGAACGGATGCGCAAGACACGTCAGCTATATTAAGAGCGAGAGTTGTTTTCTTCCTATTAGTTTCAATTCACAGTTTAATTAGCAGTTTCAATCAGCAAATAACAAAATGCGTATTACAGGTAATATTTTATTTCACAACACTTTGCCTTGTTCCTTTGGTCTCTGCTGTTCATCCTAAAACACAAAGGCGCTCTTTAAGCAATGCGACAGTGAGCGCCCGGCGCGCTGCGGTTGCGCGACCGCACCAAATTAAGCTCCCTGCGCAGTGCGCACTGAGGTCCACTTAAATTTTAGAAAGTACATCAGGACTTTAAAAATATCTTCTAAATTTCAGCGACGGCTCTGTCACAATAATGCGACCAGCGCGGTGCAGTTGGGCGGTCGGCGGCGCGCTACGGTTGAGCGTTCTCTCTCGCACTCTCTCTCTCGCTCTCTCTCGCTCTCGCACACACGCGCACACACGCACACACGCACACACGCAAACCGGATATCATACGGAGGCCGCCATTACAGATGCGCAGAACGGATGCGCAAGACACGTCAGCTATATAAAGAGCGAGAGTTCAGTTCTCTACCTAAATCCGTATTACAGGTAATATTTTATTTCACAACACTTTGCCTTGTTCCTTTCGTCTCTGCTGTTCACTTCAAACACGCTCCATACGACCGCAATGCTCTTGTATCAGACGCTCGCTCGATCACCTGCTAGTTTGCTGTCTGTCACAATGTACCCTACACAAATCCGAAACATTTGTTGCGGCTCCGAGTCACGACGAGGGGCAAGTTTTGGTTTCCAAGGGTGTTTTTATTCCTCTTCAACGTCTCTCCCATTCAGAGCCGCCTTTTTCACGTCCGCACGCCCTTTTCACATGCGCGCACGGAGCGCGGTGGTGCGTTTAGGGGCAGTCGGAGAAATCAACGCCAACAAAAAAAATGACATCCAGCCTAGTTAAGACCATACCAAAGACTATAAAAATGGGACCCATTGCCTCCCTGCGTGTGTGACGATCATTGGGACTTAAAAAAAAAAAAAAAAAATTAAAAAAAAATCATTAGTATTATACATGGGTACAAGGTTTTTTCCAGCATCAGCATGCCATTTTTAGGGTGCGTATTATACATGGGGGCGCACTATACACGGAAAAAAACGGTATTTGACCAGTTTTTACTAGTCTGATTTGAAAGCAAGTTATTTGTCAGTTTCTTTTGTAGCTTATACTGTATATAATGAGGTCTTCATACATTTATTTGGGTTGACAGTCTCCGAAAGAAACTACGACTACAATGCGGCCCGCGAAAAAAATTACTTTGACACGTTTGACACGCCTGATCTAGGGCCTCATTTCATTCCTGATTTTACAACTTTATAAGCTAAAGTATTTTCCGGACTATAAGTTGCTCCGGAGTACAAGCCACACTAGCCATAAAATGCATAATAACGAATAAAAAAAACATGTATAAGTCACACTGGAGTATAAGTTGGATTTTGAGGGAAAATGTATTTGATGAAATTCAACACCAAGAATAGACATGCCATCTTAAAAGGCAATTTATAATAAAAATAGAATAGAGGCAACAGCAGGCTAAATAATTGTACGGTATGCTAACGTTCCATGATACATAAACAACAAATTGAGAACGTCCCTGGCATGTTAACATAACATAACATAACATAACATATTAGGAGTTATTCAGATAACCATAGCATAAATAACATGCTAACAGGTTTACCAAACCCTCCGTGTCACTCCAAATCACTAAATCCAATGAAATCTTCATCCTCTGTGTCACTTTTAAACAACTTTGCTAACTCTGGAAGTAGAAGATGGTGTGATTCCTCTTCTACGTGGCTTACGTCATGACGACTCATCGTCAGTTGCAGTTCCAATTATTCCACAGGCCTAGACCACCCTCTTTCGGTTTAATGTGAAAATAACATGTGAAATGATATAATAATGTGTTAATAATTTCACACATAAGTCACTCCTGAGTATAAATCGCACCCCCGGCCAAACTATAAAAAAAAAACTGCGATTTATATTCTGGAAAATGCGGCAATCAGGGGCCAATCAAAGTGTGGGCCCGGCCAACATGCATCCCAATCCTGTGCAAGTGCCTATCACCAGAAATCCCATCAAAGACAAGAAACAAACAAACATGACCTGAATAAGGTAGGAGGATTTTTTGGGAAGGAAATGAGACGACTCACTTGTTTCATTTCATGACTACATCCACTCCCAAAGATGTCGTATAACTGACGCGTCTTAATTAAGTCAGTGTCACCTATTTATTACTAAAACCACAAATATCCACTTCCACTATGCTATAATGTGGGATTGCATTAAAGTCAAATATAAATTAAAAACTGTTCACAACTTTGCAGAGGCAACGATGATCATGAGGAGTCTATTCCGAAACCATTCTCCCACAATGTGCAGTGAATATTTTTCCTTGGATGACATACAGGTGAGCTGAGCATGACCTGAGCATCCATACTGCAGACACATCGGATACATATCCAAGAAGAAAAAGCCCAGGTTGGATTTGAGGGTGAAAAAAATGTAATGGTACAGTTCAGATTACATGAGAATGAGGGGAAAAAACACAAGTCGCATATAGGCAAAAAATTCAGAATTGACAATTAGTGTAACCATAATCTAAGGTGATTCCGTGGAGACAAAGTCATCTACAAACCTAACACTACACTACAAATGTTTCAAGACTGTATATGTTAACTGATCCCCATGCTTAAGTGCGCAATAATCAATGTCCTACAAAAGCACACAACACGTGAGTAACTGTGAGAAAGGATTTTTTTACAGTCACTCACACACACCGGCATTCACACACCTGCATTCACATACTGTGTGATTTCTTGCAACTACTCAGAGATACGAGGTTGTCTAACGCCCACTGAACACCAAATTATTATACTACTATTCAAGTACACAAACTGTACTTTAATTGTTTAGCGGGTAGAGTAAACATTTTCTTTTTGTATTGTCACCAGAAAATGCAGTAAGACCATTAAACCAATCTATCTGAAAGTCTGCTAACCAATCCAGACAGATAGATTCTTGCCTGGAGCTACAGTCCCTCAGCTCAATAGAGATATATGTGCACGCGTTAATTCAAAAAGACATCTCTATTGTTTTCATTTGTTACCAACTAATTCGTCTGCTGTCAAGTCCAATTGCAAGGAATAAGTATGAAGTGAAACTCCCTAAGGCCATCACTGCAACTAGCACCCAATGATCTGTTGGTGTGCATACAAAAGCTGTAACTTTTGTTTAGTTGTCTTATGCGAATAACAAATAGACACAATTAAAACATCACATGAAATTTTAATGTTTTGTTTATGAAGACCTGTGTGCATTGGTCAGGATTCTGTGTATTGTGTCCATTAGATAACTTTGCTACACAGCCAAAAAATGGGTCAGAAGTGAAAAGGGCAATACAGTCCCTGCCCCTGATTCACATGCAACTGAACGCTAATTTGTTACACCCGTCATACTGGATGTTTCAGGTGTTTAAAGACAACCCTCATAGTAGGTCAAATTGCTTTGACCTACTATGTTGTTCTCTGTCCATGTTTTAAACGTCGAAGAAGAGTGCAGAGCGCCGTAGAAGAAGAGCAAAAGGCTACAAAGATAGAAGAAGTGCAAAAGGCTACAAAGGTTACTCCAATGTATCCTTCGCTCAGGTCCTGTCTCCATAAAAACTTCAGTAAAACGAAAACCAGATTTGTAGACTGGAGCAGTGGAACTACATACTACATACTACATCGTTACCCTGTGCATGGCACTTAATGAAATGGACAGTGAAGGAGACGAGGTGATAAATTGCATTGACCATCATCGAAATATAAGTTGTAATCAGTATACTCCCGAACAATTAAAACAGTCAACAAATATAAATAACTGCTCCGTTTTGCATTTAAACATCAGGAGCTTGAATAAACATCATGATGATCTAGTTACTCTACTTACAAACACAGGCTGCAGCTTTGACGTAATTGGCTGCAGTGAAACTTGGCTGAATGACAGGTCATAAACTGACATCTTAAATCTTAATGGCTATAAGTTGTTGACTAAGAACAGATGTGGCAGACCTGGTGGTGGCGTGTGCCTATATATTTCCTCTACATACAACGTGAGGATTTGTGATGACATTATCATAGCAGACAACCACAGTGACTCCCTTTTTGTTGAAATAAGCGTGAAAAGCAGGAAAAAACTCATTATTGGTATAATCTATCGTCCCCCAGACGCTGACTTCGAAATCTTTAGGACCAAACTGGAGGAAGCATTATTTTCTATAAATGATAACAACAAAAGCTGTGTCCTCCTTGGCGACTTCAATGTTGATCTTTCCAAGGATGATACAGCCAAAAATGACTTTATAAACACATTACACTCTTCATCCTTCTTTCCCACAATAGATGCTTATACCAGAGTCACTCACTCAACTAAGTCAATCATTGATAATTTCATCACAAATCTTACAAATGCCACACTTACTTCTGGGACTGTACTCTCTGAGATTTCTGATCATTTCCCTATTGTATTATTCATTGACCTCCTTGCTAGGCCCCCACCTACTCGTCACTCAATAAAATTAAAAATACTCAATGAAGAAACCATACGACGTCTAGGTGAGGACCTGCAGACCAAGACATGGTATGGAATATATGATTGTAGTGATGTTGATGCTGCATTTGAAACTCTAACCAAAGAAATATCCGACTCTATTCAAAGGACCCTTCCTGAGAAAGTAATCATATGTAATACAACTACTCAAAATCCATGAATCACTAAGGGCATATTAAAGTCTATTAAGCATAAAAATAAATTTTACAAAAGATACATAAATGAACCTAACCATAAAAATAAAAATGCATATACTAATTATAGAAATAAACTTACACATAGTATCAGAAAGCGGAAGAGTAAGCATTTTGCCGACTTGATAAACGAATCACAGGGTGATTCCAAGAAATCTTGGAGAGTACTGAACGGGGTCTTGAACAGAAGCCAAAAAACTCCTGTATTCCCTGACTATGATCATAATATAAGCAACATCATCAGAAATAATAGTCTTGCCGACGAATTCAATAACTACTTTGTCTCTATTGGTAGAAACATATCCAGTAAAATCAGTCAGCCTCAGGATGCCTCGTTTAAAGACTATCAGGTAATTACCTGGGCTCTTTCTTCCTGAATCCAACTAACTACGATGAAGTGTATAAAATAATCATGAATATGAAGAATTCAAACTCAGCTGGAACAGATGGTATCTCAAGTAAAATTCTGAAAAGCATCTCCAATATAATAACTGCACCTCTTACATATTGTATTAATCTGTCTCTACTCTCTGGAGTAGTGCCACAAATAGCAAAAATAGCACGTATCACACCGGTCTTTAAATCAGGAGACAAAAACGATCTTAGCAACTACAGACCAATATCAATCTTGCGTAGTTTACAATAAACTTAACAGCTATCTAAACAAACTAAACATCATTGCCCCATCCCAGTATGGTTTCAGAAAGGAAAACACTACGTATATGGCAGTACTTGACTTGACTGATAAAATCTACGGGGCAATCGATAAAGGCGAATATGGTATTGCGATTTTTCTGGACTTGTCTAAAGCTTTTGACACCATCACGATTGACATTCTTATAAATAAATTACAACACTATGGTATTAGAGGCCTGGCGTTAGACTGGTTCCGCAGCTATCTGTTTGGAAGACATCAATATGTTTCTATTAACAACCATAAATCTTCATACAAACCCATCAATTATGGAGTTCCTCAAGGGTCCATCTTAGGGCTGCTCCTTTTCATCTTATACATAAATGACATTGTTAATACTTCACCCATACTACATAAAGTATTATTTGCTGACGATACAAACTTGTTTCTTTCCCACAAAAATCCAAATACACTTGAACGAATTATAAATAGTGAGTTAGCGAAAATAAACACATGGTTTAAATGCAACAAACTCTCCCTAAATGTCAATAAAACATACTACATTGTATTCCGCTCCCACAAAAAAAAAGGACATTGACCAAATCTGCATAAAAATCAACGGACAAAACATTGAAAGAGTCAGCTCTACTAAAATCCTGGGGATCCACATTGACGAGTTCTTGAACTTTAAAAAACATATTGATGATCTCACAATCAAACTGTCTAAATATGGGGCTTTATTCTTCAAATTGAGACATTATCTCCCACTCACTGGACTTCTTATTCTGTACAAATCCTTATTTGAACCTCATTTAAAATACTGCAATATTATATGGTGTAACACATTTCACATCTAAGAAGGCTGGACATACTCCAGAAAAAGGTCATACGTGCCATAACATGGTCTGAGTTTAACGCCCCCACTAAAACAATCTTCCACCAACACAATCTTCTGAGGCTTGCTGAATATAACTATTTCCAGAATGCTTAAGTCATGTATCAGACTGTTCATAAACGAAACCACAAACTCTGTCAACTCATCCCAATCTGTACTCCCAGCCACACCCACACCACCAGGAATAGAAATCTAATCATTGGGAAAAAACGGAAACTAAAATCTACAAGCAGTATTGTGTGCAGAGGGCCACAGATTTGGAGTGAGTTTGATCAAACACTAAAAATGTTGCAATCCATATCCATCTTCAAGGCAAATCTAAAAAATCAACTCCTATCAATGTATATTTAATTCAAGATTAAAGATTCAAGAGTTTTTATTCGCCATGTTTGAGCGTGCCAAACAAGGAATTTGACTTTGGTAAAAACACACCCTCTGTTCAACCCCACCCTTCTTCGAGGGGTCTGTGTCCTGCTTCAAATGATTCAGATGATCAGGATTGTTATTGTTATAAATCGCATGAACACCTGTGTCCTTTTGTTAATTTATTAGTTGTTAATTTATTAATTGCAAATGTACTTTACATCAAATCCAGTGTAACCAGAATACTGAGGTTGTCTATTGCTTGTCGTATGGTTGTTGTGTGTTGTACCTTGTTGTGTGTTTGTTGTTGTTGTCCATTATATATCTGTATGTTGTCCAAAATGTAAGGATATCTGGCCAATATCTGATACTTATAGGAAACCAGGCCAGGGCTCGAAGCTTATTTTTTGCCCAAGTTGCCCTCGGGCAAGTTGGAGATAATTTTACTTGCCCGAAACAAAATTTTACTTGCCCGATTTTTTTTGGAGTGGATTTTTAATTGCCCGACACATTTTTGCAATAAAAAAGACAACACTATAAGTTTTGCCTTCATATGCCTCCGTATCCGCCAACCGGAAACAAGCTCTGCTGGTGCGCAGGCGCAGAAGAGCCAGGGACGGTGAGGGAGCATGCATTTAATTACGAAGCGCTTTGCCGTTATCAATGTATTGCAGACTTACACGAGAAACTAACCGCTCCCTAGAAAACAAAATGTCGGACCAGAAGCGGCAGAAGTTGCGAGAAATTATGCACAAAATCGTCTTTTTACAGCTTGAAAACATGGTATTATGGCAGGGCAAGTTCGGGCAAGTGAGGAAAAAATTCTACTTGCCCGTCTGCCATCGCTACTTGCCCCGGGCAATCGGGCAATCGTTAGTTTCGAGCCCTGCAGGCCCCCTATTAAAAGCTTTAAATAGCTTGCTTGGGGTGACCTTTCACGCATCCGTAATACTGTTTGTTGTTTCATGTTTGTATGTCTTGGATATTGCGTGAATAAACTCAACCTCAAACTCTAACAGTGGAGTTTCTCTGCTTTGGCAGTTGGACAGCAGCTACTCATGTAGGACAACTGACATTTGTCATATAAGCAAACTCTAAGTAAACAGCATGAATCAAACAACCTCTTAATGGCTGGGCATGAGAGAATGCTGGAGCCAATTAGAGAAGAGCGCAAATTAATATTTGACATAAAATTTGACACAAGCACAGTACAGAATGCTACTAGAAGACTCTAAGACTGAGCTGTGTATTATGTAGAGCAAGGGTAGGCAACTCCGGTCTTCGAGGGGTCTGTGTCCTGCTTCAAATGATTCAGATGATCAGGATTATTATCCAGCTTCTGCAGACCTTGGTAATTATCTGACCATTTGGTGTGTTGCAACAGGGAGACAGAAATCATGCACGATCGGAGTTGCCTACCACATGATGAAGAGCAGGGGTCTCAAACGTATTTTTATCGTGGGCAGCATCATAGTCATAGTTTGCTTCAAAGGGTCACGGGCCGCATCATAGTCATAGTTTGCTTCAAAGGGCCATTAAAATTGTCAACCCAAATAAATGTATGAACGTCTCATATTGTATATATAGTATAGGCCAGTGGTCCCCAACCACCGGGCCGCGGACCGGTACCGGTCCGTGGGTCACTTGGTACCGGGCCGCGGAGCCGCACAGGAAAAAAAAAATATATATTTTTTTTTCATTGACGATCAATTCATTCAGGTTAAGACGCTCGTCCCGGTCACGTGACATGTTTCCCCAGTCGAGCCCGCAAAGCTAGCAAAAATGAGTAAGAATTTATTTTGAAAAATATAAAAAAATTGGCGAATCTCTCCCAATTACATCTGTCGGTGCATCTGAAAAATAAGGACTCTTGACACAGGGCGCTCGTCTCGGTCACGTGACATGTCACCACAGTCAAGCCCGCGAGGCAAGCAAAAATGAGCAAGAAACAGAGAAGTTTGGAAAGCTTCTTTGGAAAGGGAAAAACGTCCAATGAGGACACTGAAGAAGAAGAGGCTACGACTTCTAAGACAAGAAAAGCTGCATTTAAAAGAACATTTCTGGAGTCCTACTTAAAATATGGATTTATCGCCACAGGTGACTCTGACGCGCCAAGTGCACTCCGCATATGTGGCGAAAGGCTAGCTAACGAGGCAATGAAGCCTTCAAACCTGCTTCGGCACATGGAGACCAAGCATCCTGCATTTAAAGACAAACCTTAACCACTTCGGGTGTCATTGTCTCCGATTACGCCTAGATGGGAACGGCTCATTTCTGAGAAAAGAGCTCGGTGCTCCCACTAATTTAACGTTTTATTTTTATGTGGTTTTTATGCCAGTCGTATCATTTTATTTCATCCTATTTATATATATAAATATTTAAATAATAAATATGTAAATATATTTATTTATATAAAGGCCGGTCCGCGAAAATATTTCTGACACGTAACCGGTCCGTGGTGCAAAAAAGGTTGGGGACCACTGGTATAGGCTACACGACAAACTGATGAATAACTAGTTTTCAAAACAGCGACTAATAAAAACTGTTCAAATATTAAAACAAATTAAATATTTAAATCAAATCAAATATTTAAAAATAAAAATTATTTTAAAAAAAATGAATGTTAATAAAAATTCCTCACAATATCTCTATTTTTTTAAAGTGAAAACAATTTGAAATTCTGGAATTGACATGAATTTGATGCACAATTTGTCTTTGCAGGCCACCTTAAATGATGTGGCGAGCCGTATCTGGCCCCCGGGCCTTGACTTTGACACCGGTAATGTAGAGGGAAGAGGAAATCTGAAGAGGGAAAAACCACAGTGGCAAGACTTTCACGAGTTCTGAGTGCTTAAATAGTTTGACAAGTTCTAACATCGAGCGTTGTCTGTTGTTGTATTAATAGTGAAATGCGATGTTCACAAGCATGTTTATGAGAGAGCTATCATCTGTGTTTACAACTCGAAGCTGCACTTGGGTATATTTGATTTGTGATATTTGCATTATTTAGACATTTATACCTGATTATTATTTGTTTTATAGAACCACACACACTCACACGTTGACTGAAACATTAAGAGTTGTTACTGTGCCTGTCGATGCCATTAAAACTTCAGAAAACTCAAGACCCTCATTATTGGAATTTCTAATCAGACTATAAACAGTGATCTGAACTACCCTACTACCTAGCATAAGCAGTCACTACTTTTCACAACCATTCGCAGTGAATGGTTGTGAAAAGTAGTAATTGAAGACTGTAATGCAGTGCGAATTTCGCACTGCATTACAGTCTTCAATTAAGTGCGTATAAATGAACACAAAGGTATGAACCAACAACTTCCTGACATACAAACCAGGGCTGTGGACTCGGTCGGATTTTCGCACCGAGTCCGAGTCCGGCCTCTTGACCACGAGTCCAAGTCTGGCTGTCCATTTTTTCTGTTAATTCATGTGACTGCTAAGTCTTTATTCAAGGCTAATTTAGATCAAAATCTAAATAATTACAACAGTTTTGTGATGGCTTTGTCTTTATTAAACATATAAACGAATACAATAAACAGATACTTTCAAGTTTTAATCATTAATTACTAGGGGTGTAACGATACATCGATACACATCGATTAATCGATATAATGCTCTGCGATTTATTGGCATCGATGCTAAAGGTAAACATCGATTTATATCGCCGTGTTGGACCTCGGACATTAGACGCGACTTTATTTTGAAATCCAGTTCATTGTTGCTTGCTTCCTCTTTTCGGGAGCAGTGCGCCCGGCGTTGTTGTGTTGTGAGCAGATCACGCACGTGAAAGGGGAGGGGACAACTAGTACGCGGCTCCTGGGCTGCTGCTATGGCTAGTGTCCAAAAAGACGAGGAAATTTGCTCCCCTTTAGGCTTCAAGTCATTCGTTTGGAAGCACTTTGGATTCCAAAGAAAAGATGGCTCAACGGACAAGACACGTGCAGTTTGTAAATCCTGCCATGCGGTGATCAAATATTCAGGGAGCACAAATCTCGCCGCACATTTAAAGAAAAAACACGACATCAAAGTTCAGTGTTAAAGTAAGGAATTTGTATACTACAATACTCTTGTAATTTCCTAAATAAAGAGTTTGCAGTACCTTGTTGATTTTGCGTATGAATTGTTATAAATCAGGATATTGTTCTATATTTTTTATTAAAAAAAAAAAATCGATCGTAGAGCACTATATCGCGATATATCGTGAATGAATCGCAGCAGGCTTTAAGATATCGGCAAATATCGTATCGTAGTTCTTTATATCGATATTATATCGTATCGTGACAAAACCCGCGATTTACACCCCTATTAATTACACCATTACAATGATGTTAGGATGAGGCAATCGGAAATCACAAAGAGAAACATAGCGAGGACTTGTGATCTCGCCAGAAAGATGAGTCGGCATCGAGTATTTGTCTCTGGCCCCCTGCCTGGGAGAGGCACTGATGAGAGGTTTAGTAGATTAGTCTCCCTTAATCGATGGATGGCTGGGTTCTGTAAGAAGCAGGGACTGTATTTTATAGATAACTGGCCTTCTTGTTTTATATTGTGTCGCTTACTTGTATGTCTATCGTGTAATATGTCTCGTCACCGTGGGATAGAGAAAACGTAATTTTGGTTTCTTTGTGTGTTGTGACATGTGGAGAGATTGACAATAAAGCTGATTTTGACTTTGACTTCCTTCTGGGGCCGCCCCAACCTGCTGAGGAAGGACGGCCTTCACCCTAACCGTGAAGGCGTTTGAGCCACACATGACAGGTCACTTTAGAGTAGGCCGGGTCACAGGTGATTAGACCACCATCAGGATGGGTTTGGAGTCTGTTAAGATAAAGTTAACTAGCGCTAGGCTAGACTCCCAGCATGCACATAGCTCCTTGTGTAGACTAGAGCGTGATAGTTTGAATAGTGCTACAGTACACATAAACGCACTTTCTACTGGGGTAGTAGACAAATCCAATCACTCCACCCCGACCGGTTTTGCTGATGAAACGGTGCCTGTTTCAGATAATTCTACACGTGTAACAAATATTTACTATCAGATTCCCACGGTCGTATCATCCCACCGCGCTAACAAACATTTGAGAGGTGATGTCAGGCCTAGAGAACACAATCTTACTCGCATCTCGTATAAATATCCTTCGATAGATACGCACCCGGATCGACCAATTACACTTAAACTTGGTTTTATGAATATTAGATCGCTTCATACGAAAGCCATTCTCGTTAATGATCTCATCACAGAACATAATCTAAACGTTTTTGGTCTCTGCGAGACCTGGTTAAAACCTAATGAACTGATGCCGCTTAATGAGGCCTCGCCTCCAAATTTTGTGAGCTCGCATGTGGCGCGTCCTCGAAAAAAGGGTGGGGGTGGCGACCTCATCTCGAATTCCGAGCTTAGTTTTAGGCCTCGTTCGATCAACGTATTTAAAACATTTGAGGTTCTCACTGTCCGATCCACCGCTTTACCGTCATTTTATCTTGCTGTTATTTACCGTCCACCCGGGGCTTACTCTGGCTTCCTGGATGAATTTTCAGAATTTGTGGCTGATCTAGTAACCAATGCGGATAATATAATTATCATGGACGATTTCAACATCCACATGAATTTACCGTCAGAGCCACTTACTTCGGCGTTTCAGACTTTAACTGATACGTTTAGTTTAACGCAAGCCGTACAGGCAGCAACGCATAAGAATGGAAATACCATAGACCTGGTATTATCCCGAGGACTTGCAACCTCAAATATAGCAGTACTGCCATACACTACTTTTTTGTTTGATCATTACTTAATAAAGTTTGAAATTCTAGTTACTTGTCAAAGACAAGAGAGCAGTCAGCATTATAGGAGCCGTCATTTCAACTCCATGACTGCAACTGCGCTATCTGAGATACTGTCGCCGGCAACCGCTATATTTCCCACATACGCCGGCTCTATTGATAATCTTACAAATGAATTCAATGCGACATTGTTAAATGCCATTGACTCTGTGGCGCCGTTACGTCTGAAAACTCGCCATAGAGTGCCTGCTCCGTGGTTCACAGATGAAACGCGTACGCTTAAGCAATTATGTAGAAAGCATGAGCGCAGATGGAGTCTGACCAAACTTGAGGTTTTCCATCAGGCATGGCAGGATAGCCTCCTGAAATATAAAGATGCAAAAACTCGGTATTTTTCGCAAGTTATTAATCTCAATAAAAACAATCCGAAACACCTATTTGATACAGTGGCAAAGCTGACTCTGCGGCAGCCGACCCCTAATAGTTCCTTCCACTCAGCTGACGAATTCATGAAATTTTTTGCTCAAAAGATTGAATCCATTAGGGATGAGATCAAGAATACCATTCCAATCGCTCGGTCGAGCCCGCCGTTTACCAACGCTGATGATCATGCAACAACCCTCTTAACTTTTAAAAGCGTGTCTCTTGAAAGGCTTACACAATTGGTTAGTGCGGCTAAACAAACAACATGTTTACTCGACCCTCTTCCAGCCAAACTACTTAAAGAATTATTTCAAATTTTAGGACCGTCTGTCTTAAATATAATCAATCTGTCTGTCTCCTCTGGGATAGTGCCAATAGCCTTTAAAACCGCTATCATTAAACCGTTACTTAAGCGACCAAATCTTGACCCGGACTGTCTCAGTAATTATAGGCCAGTTTCAAACCTCCCATTCATAGCAAAACTTCTTGAAAAAGTAGTAGCACAGCAGCTTATTGATTACATGGTCGCCAATAATCGATATGACACTTTTCTGTCTGGTTTTAGAACTAATCATTCCACTGAGACAGCACTTGCTAAAGTGACTAACGATCTCCTCATAGCTATGGATTCAAACACTTCGTCTGTACTGTTACTACTCGATCTTAGTGTTGCCTTCGACACTGTAGACTTAGATATTTTATTAGGGCGTCTTAAAAGTTGTGTTGGTATTTCAGGGTCAGCACTAGGCTGGTTCCATTCCTATTAGGGGTGTAACGATTCATCGATACACATCGATTAATCGATATAATGCTCTCCGATTTATTGGCATCGATGCTAAACGTAAACATCGATTTATATCGCCGTGTTTGACCTCGGACATTAGACGCGACTTTATTTTGAAATCCATTTCATTGTTGCTTGCTTCCTCTTTCCGGGAGCAGTGCGCGCCGCGGCGTTGTTGTGTTGTGAGCAGAGCAGGCACGTGAAAGGGGAGTCGACAACTAGTATGCGGCTCCTGGGCTGGTGCTATGGCTAGTGTCCAAAAAGACGGGGAAATTTGCTCCCCTTTAGGCTTCAAGTCATTTGTTTGGAAGCACTTTGGATTCCAAAGAAAAGATGGCTCAACGGACAAGACACGTGCAGTTTGTAAATCCTGCCATGCAGTGATCAAATATTCAGGGACCACAAATCTCGCCGCACATTTAAAGAAAAAACACGAAGTTCAGTGTTAAAATAAGCACTTTGTATACTACAATACTCTTGTAATTTCCTAAATAAAGAGTTTGCAGTACCTTGTTGATTTTGCGTATGAATTGTTATAAATCAGGATATTGATCTATATTTTTTATTTAAAAAAAATATATATCGATCGTAGAGCACTATATCGTGATATATCGTGAATGAATCGCAGCAGGCTTTAAGATATCGGCAAATATCGTATCGTAGTTCTTTGTATCGATATGATATCGTATCGTGACAAAACCCGCGATTTACACCCCTACTACAATACTCTTGTAATTTCCTAAATAAAGAGTTTGCAGTACCTTGTTGATTTTGCGTATGAATTGTTATAAATCAGGATATTGTTCTATATTTTTTATTTAAAAAATATATATATATTAGGGGTGTAAATCGCGGGTTTTGTCACGATACGATATAATATCGATATAAAGAACTACGATACGATATTTGCCGATATCTTAAAGCCTGCTGCGATTCATTCACGATATATCGCGATATAGTGCTCTACGATCGATTTTTTTTTTTAATAAAAAATATAGAACAATATCCTGATTTATAACAATTCAAACGCAAAATCAACAAGGTACTGCAAAATCTTTATTTAGGAAATTACAAGAGTATTGTAGTATACAAATCGCTTACTTTAACACTGAACTTCGATGTCGTGTTTTTTCTTTAAATGTGCGGCGAGATTTGTGCTCCCTGAATATTTGATCACCGCATGGCAGGATTTACAAACTGAACGTATCTTGTCCGTTGAGCCATCTTTTCTTTGGAATCCAAAGTGCTTCCAAACGAATGACTTGAAGCCTAAAGGGGAGCAAATTTCCTCGTCTTTTTGGACACTGGCCATAGCACCAGCCCAGGAGCCACGTACTAGTTGTCGCCTCCCCTTTCACGTGCGTGCTCAGCTCACAACACAACAACGCCGGGCGCACTGCTCCCGGAAAGAGGAAGCAAGCAACAATGAACTGGATTTCAAAATAAAGTCGCGTCTAATGTCCGAGGTCAAACACGGCGATATAAATCGATGTTTACCTTTAGCATCGATGCCAATAAATCGTAGAGCATTATATCGATTAATCGATGTGTATCGATGTATCGTTACACCCCTAATATATATCGATCGTAGAGCACTATATCGTGATATATCGTGAACGAATCGCAGCACTTTTTAAGATATCGGCAAATATCGTATCGTAGTTCTTTGTATCGATATGATATCGCATCGTGACAAAACCCGCGATTTACACCCCTAATTCCTATCTATCAAACAGGACGCACCGAGTGGTCCATGGCAATGCGTCCTCGGAGCTCTATAATGTTACGTGTGGTGTCCCACAGGGATCGGTTCTCGGACCAATTCTTTTTAATATTTATATGATTCCGCTTGGGGACATAATACGTAAATATAATATTAGTTTTCAATGCTATGCGGATGACACCCAATCATATATGCCGTTATCAATGACAGATCCGCGGGATTGTTGTAATCTTGAGGCGTGCCTTGCGGAGATCAAGCAATGGATGTCTCTCAACTTCCTTCGTCTTAACCCAGATAAAACTGAGATGTTGATGATTGGTCCAACTCGTTATCAACACTTATTCAAGGAAACCGCGATAACTATAGATAACCGTACTATCACTCAGAGCAATACTGTAACTAATCTCGGGGTAATATTTGACCAAACTCTCTCCTTTCAAAAGCACATTAAGAATATAACCAGAATTGCTTTTTTTCACCTTCGTAATATTGCAAAGATTCGTCCGATCCTCTCGACCGGTGATGCGGAAACTATTATACATGCGTTCGTCACGTCGCGCCTGGACTACTGTAATGTACTATTTTCGGGTCTTCCTAAGTCCCGCATCAAAAGTCTACAGTTAGTACAAAATGCTGCTGCAAGGCTGCTCTCTCGGGCAAGAAAATTTGATCACATTACCCCAATACTAGCCAACTTACATTGGCTCCCGGTCCATTTAAGATGTGACTTCAAGGTTCTTCTATTAACCTATAAACCACTGCATGGCTTAGCGCCTTCATATCTCGTCGACCTAGTTGTTCCTTATGTTCCGTCTCGTAACCTTCGTTCGCAAAACGCTACCCTTTTAGCGACACCGAGGGCCAAGAAAATGTCTGCAGGCTCTAGAGCATTTTCTATTCGGGCTCCAGAGCTCTGGAATGCCCTACCAATGGATATTAGGACTGCTACCTCAGTAGAAACGTTTAAGACACGTTTAAAGACATATTTCTATGACATGGCCTTTAACTAACCTGTAGTGGCCGATTCGGCTGGAGTTTGTTTTCTCTCCCTCTCCACCCCCTCCCTCCCCCCTCCACGGCCGGGGAGGTGGTTAGGTGGCACCCATGCTGACAGCTGGATTCTCGTGGGCCAATTCAGGATGGGGGAACTGCAGCTCAACCTCCTCGAAGACACTGCCAGGACAATTGAGGGCTCCTTCGGCAGCCCTCTGCTCTGACATGGACATTCACTTTTTATTTCATTGATTTTCATGTTGTATCATTTGTGCCCTCTCTGCATCCATTTCAACCTGGTGATCCTGAAAGGGGGATCCTTCCATCTGTGGTCCCTTCTCAAGGTTTCTCATTTTCCTCCGGTGGGGGTTTTTAAGTTTTTCCTTGCCCTTTTGGGAGCTTAAGATCAGGGGATGCTTTGAGAATAATTGTCAATTTCTTTCTATGTGAAGCCCTTTGAGACTGCTTGTGATTTAGGGCTATACAAATAAACTTGACTTGACTTGACCATTACAGCTCAGACATTTATCTAAACACAAATAATTAGTGACGACCCCACAACTATCGAAACACATCAATGATATAAGCTGGGTGACATAATCGTCCTTGACATTGGTACATAATGTAAACATTAGCCTAAGTGCAACTCAACGTGGCCGCATTGATTGTAACTTACGCTCCGTTTCCCCCCCAAATCTAGAGGCAAAACATTGTTCTCTCGCTGCTCCCGGGTTCTTCCATCTTGGCTGCGCGCGGGGCATTGTGGGTCTTGTACGTGCACGCACGCAGCCAGGGAGGCGCGGGCGCGCACGCAACAACTAAATTTGTCTTCATAACAAGCAAGCAGGGCTGTGGACAGTATTCCTACGCGCATTCTCAGCAACATGATGAAAATAAAATTGAACGTATTTTTTTTATTGTCGGACTCGGTGGACTCGGTTAAAATCAGCACAGAGTCCGAGTCCCAGTCCGGCAAAAATGACCGAGTCCGACGAGTCCGAGTCCGACGAGTCCGAGTCCACAGCCCTGATACAAACCACTACTTAACTCTGCTCCTCCTTTATTTATTTATTATTTCACAATATTGTACTCATAATGTACATCCGCAAATGTACTCAGAGCTCTGTACCATGCACAACCTATATAAACAAGATAGATAGATAGATAGATAGATAGATAGATAGATAGATAGATAGATAGATAGATAGATAGATAGATAGATAGATAGATAGATAGATAGATAGATAGATAGATAGATAGATAGATAGATAGATAGATAGATAGATAGATAGATAGATAGATAGATAGATAGATAGATAGAGATTAGGGGTGTAACGATACATCGATACACATCGATTAATCGATATAATCCTCTACGATTTATTGGCATCGATGCTAAAGGTAAACATCGATTTATATCGCCGTGTTTGACCTCGGACATTAGACGCGACTTTATTTTGAAATCCAGTTCATTGTTGCTTGCTTCCTCTTTCCGGGAGCAGTGCGCCCGGCGTTGTTGTGTTGTGAGCAGAGCACGCACGTGAAAGGGGAAGCGACAACTAGTACGCGGCTCCTGGGCTGGTGCTATGGCTAGTGTCCAAAAAGACGAGGAAATTTGCTCCCCTTTAGGCTTCAAGTCATTCGTTTGGAAGCACTTTGGATTCCAAAGAAAAGATGGCTCAACGGACAAGACACGTGCAGTTTGTAAATCCTGCCATGCGGTGATCAAATATTCAGGGAGCACAAATCTCGCCGCACATTTAAAGAAAAAACACGACATCAAAGTTCAGTGTTAAAGTAAGCAATTTGTATACTACAATACTCATGTAATTTACTAAATAAAGAGTTTGCAGTACCTTGTTGATTTTGCGTATGAATTGTTATAAATCAGGATATTGTTCTATATTTTTTATTAAAAAAATATATATATCGATCGTAGAGCACTATATCGCGATATATCGTGAATGAATCGCAGCAGGCTTTAAGATATCGGCAAATATCGTATCGTAGTTCTTTATATCGATATTATATCGTATCGTGACAAAACCCGCGATTTACACCCCTAATAGAGATACTCACTCTCACACATACCCGAGTCGGACCTTGTGATTTAGGTCACTAATCCGTTACCACAGTGATGGTCTACGTCAGGGGTGTCCAAACTACGGCCCGCGGGCCAACTGCCGGTCCAGTTTTTATTGGCCCGCAGCAAAGAAGAAGTACTGGGCAGGCTAACGAGTTAGTGGAAAGATGCTAATTTGCGATCGTGCTAACACGCGCAAACGGACCTCTAAAGGAAATTAAACGAACATTTGGAGCGATACTACATTGTCCTAAAGGTTAGTTTTTAAAGAGACGGTTGCCTTGTTTAAGGATTTCAACTTAAAGAGACACTATCAGACTAAACATGCGAACACAAACGACCAGCTAACAGGGAGTGACCGCGCTGATAAAGTGAAGCAGCTCCAAGCTGAACTGGCATCACAGCAGCGATTCTTCACACGGGACTGTGAGTCAAAAATGAATATTACTAAAGCAAGCTACGAAGTGGGCATGTTAAGACTGTTGATTTTATGGACCTGTAGACCTGACACAAACTATTATTTTCTGAAAGATAATGTGAATGACGAGAGCAAAATTCACTAGTTTTAAGTTTTAATGATAACAGACAACTTTGCATTACTTATAACTCCCGTTTAAAATGTTCATGAGGCAAAAGTAATTTTAAACTCATGTAAATTTAAGGTATTTCATACAGTTTGTTCAATGTTATCTGACTCTTCAGTTATGAATGAAAGGCAGAATTTGTGTTTTTAGAGTTGTTCACATCTGCCTGAGTGACTCATATTTGGTTATTTTGTCATTTGAAAAATAAAGACAATTGTGACAGTAAAATTTGTTTTATAACAGTGTGTATTTGCATGACATTTCTGTAGTTAAAAAATGTCCGAAAAAACTCTTGGCCCCCGGGCCCCTTCACTTTATCAAATCTGGCCCTCCTTGCAAAAAGTTTGGACACCCCTGGTCTACGTGTAAATCAGAGCACAGGCCACATTGTCCATTGGAAAATCCACATTCACATCCCTGCATCACTGGGCGGGACTGAGTTATCTCTCTCCCTCTCTTTCTCTCTATCTTTCTCTCTTTCTCTCTCTCTCTCTCTCTCTCTCTCTCTCTCTCTCTCTCTCTCTCTCTCTCTCGCTCTGTCACTCTCTCTCGCTCGCTCATACCCTCTCTCAAATTCTCTTATTCGCTATCTCTCTCTGACACCATTTTTGCATTCTCATCTGGCAGTCACTTCAGCTTCCTTTTATTCTTTCTCTCTGGTTGGTCACTCACAATTCTTATACTATAGGCTCTATTGTCAAGCCTGGTACAAGTTTGGTGAAAGGTGCATTGTAAATTTGCACAGGTATGTATATTTCTGTGATCTGTCAAACAGTTCTGTGAATCATTGTTTTTGAAGTCTTGAACTGATTTATGGTTAATAGTGATGTTGTGTTTGCACTATGTTGGATAGTGGAATTCAGACAAAAGTATCGGTTTTCCATTTTATATAGACCACAACTGAATCGCAGTAATAAAACAGTAGAATTTATTACCGTGATACGTAATGCTCCTGCTGTTGTGGGCAATTGTTCTAAACCAGGGGTGGGCAAACATTTTGACTTGTGAGCCGAATTGGGTTCTAAATTTTGACCGGGGGCCGAACCAGGAGCAGATGGATGTAGTGTTTGTGTGAAGTAATATAATCGACATGTAAAGGTCATTGCATAAAAGGTTTTGGCCTTTAGTGGGTAGTAAAGCATGGATATTCAAAAAAAGCTTTTTGAAAACAAATGCATTTAACAGCTTTGAAAAAATATTTAACCAAAAAACTGCTATCAGTGATTCTCATTAAATACGACACTGTTGTTATGAATAACAGTTTCCATCACTTCAGTGCCTGCAGGTCAGATTTATGAAAGATGTTTATCTTATGAGGCGAAATCACATCAAACGGCAAACATTCTGACCAAATACATCGTCTTGAAGAATCAGTGAAAGAATACATCTTTAACTCACAAACACCTAGTGACAGAGGTGAGGAAACGGGAAACATTTCCTTAAAGTTGGCCTTAAGAACTTTAAAAGTTAAAATTAGTCGCAAACAGGTGGTGCATCAATGTCCTTGAGCATCCTGCATTATTTGAAAAGGAGAATGGTGGCTAGTTTCAATCCCTGCTATTTGTACAAATTATATTCAAAACACATTTTTTTTTACAACAAACTTGAGAAACTCCCCTTCATTTTCAGTGGGAACAGTGTTGTTAGTCTCCTTTTTTGCTAGTGCATCATAGTCTGGAGTAAAATTTGTTGAGGCAATTCTTAGGATAGAATTGGTCCGTTAACCTAGATCTGTGACTGGTTGACGTGTATGTTCATGTGGGTGAACCTGGCATAGGTCGAGCAAAATTGTCCACTGTTTTTTAAACTCTCGGCACTCAGTGTCCACCTTTCTCTTCCTTGGGCCACTCATTTTAATGGAAGGATTCCAGGGGAAGGTTTGTGGGTGGGTTTAGCGTAAAACTGTATCTGAAAGCTCAGCGCACAAATTATGAGAATGCTGATGTCACAGCCCACACTCTAAATTCGGCACTGATAGAAATAGAGCGCGGAGTGCGGCGTGTCCGTACTACTGAGTAAGTACACGCACTTGTGAGTTTGCACCGAGCGTTCTGACATGGCTTCCGGTAGTAAATGCGCGGGGGGGCGGTTCCCCATCTACTGGGGTTAACACAGTCATTGTGCGGAAAATAACCCCAAAAAAAAGTTTAATAATACAATTTATTCAGGGTTGGTGGGCGGGATTAAACGGCTCTGTAGGCCGGACGTGGCCCGCGGGCCGTAGTTTTCCCATGTATGTTCTAAACTGTATAGAGATAAAAAGGCATACAATTTTACGTTAAACCGATTAGCGGACTACAAAGATAGTAACATCACTAAAGCAATGTCTGTGCAAAGTGGCCTGATGCAGGAGATCACTCAGGACTCTCTCATTGTTCACCCACCTCCATTGCAGAACAGGAGATGTCGGCATACATTTTAAGTTATACACTAGCATCTACTGTATTGTCCCCAGTGCAAGTCTCTACATTGGCGGGCGAAACTACATTTTTTTATTTTGAAAGACCTGTGCATACCGCTGCCTCGTGGCGCTTTTTGAAAAAGATGTTTTAAAAAGTTGTCTACAGGTAACATTATCAGTGGGCACAAGGCAACCGCCTTCCACCCATCTCATACCATGTGTGACACCCCAGGGTCACCCTCGCCCCAACCCGGTCCTCCATAGCTGTGCCAAAACAGTGTGATGATTTTATAAATATATATAAAAAAATAATGTAAATAATAATGTGTTCAATGAATTGATATCTGCAATGATTCAAAGAATCCAATGCAACCTGTTTTCATGTTTATGAATGAAATAAATGCACAGAGCTCAGTCTGCCTGCGTTTCCATCAAACTCGCTACGCTAACAGGTCACTTCCACACAGATTAGAGCAATCCATTCTGGGACATATTTTCCGGCTATCATCTACAGCAGGGGTGGCCAACCAGTCAGAGACTAAGAGCCACATTTTTTACTGTGTCATCGCAAAGAGCCACATCATACACATGAGCACACATGAACACCCCCCCCACACACACACACACACACACGCGCACGCACACACGCACACACGCACACACACACACACACAAACACACACACACACACACACCTCTCTGCTCAGCCAAATTTATTGTGTGACATTATTATGTCACGCACCAACATGATAATGACAAATTGACTCCTACAGTACTAAAACCACAGACCACATTTTCAACAATGAACATTGTGTGCATTGTCTCACACAGACAAACTCTCAGTTCAACAAATTCCACAAAGAAAAACATACGTTTTTTCACTTACTATGTGTGGCGGGACAGACCATTCGTTTTAGTTTGTCGTTTGCAGGAGACAAGATTTCAATAACGTCACCGAGGCATATTTTAACAAACTCCACTTCATTGTATGGCTTTTTAGCCCGTGCAATGTTCCAAGCCAGTTGAAACAATGCAAGTGTGACAGTCTCTGAGTGCTTCGTATTTTTTTTGAAAAACTGTACCTATTTTTCTGCCTGACTTTTCAAAGTCTCCAAACTTGTGCTTGCGAAATTCAGTCCCTTTTGCAATGTCCTTATCGATATTGGCATGAAGTGATCTGAAGTGGCGCTGACCATTTGAAGCTTTTAAATGCGCCAATGACGTCCGACATATCAGTTAGAATGGCTTGCCATAGCGTTCAACAAAAAACAACTTTAACTCTGTTAAAAACATCCTGTGTTCATCGTCATATATTCGTTTAGCTTGGCAAGCGTCTTGTCAGCTTTTCTGGACCCAATGGGACCCCGTAGTCACAGTCGCCATTCATTAAAAAGCCAGCAAACCCAATCGCTCTGTTTGTCTCTCCTCCTTTGCGGGATTTCACCTCACGTGCATGCGCGTTTGACCGAAATACCATATTGAACTCAAGGGAAGCAAATACGCACGAAAAATAAACACAAATGTTGATATGAACGTAAAAGAGCCGCATAAAACCAGCCAAAGAGCCGCATGTGGCTCGCGAGCCGCGGGTTGGCCACCGCTGATCTACAGGGTGACATGTACTGCAGCACACACACACAGCTGTGAACGTTGTTCATCAACTTGTTTTATTGTGGCATTTTCAGATTATTTTGACAGTTTAACATCTGCTCTAAAATGCGCTAGCAGCAGAAGTCACTCTGTGTGGATAAATCGACCCTAACATGCTGTCCAGTGGTGATTTTTCAGCAGAGATCCTAACATTGTTCACTACCGGGTGTTGATTACCGTATTTTTCGGACTATGAATCGTATGTTTTTCATAGTTTGGGTGGGTGGGGTGACTTATATGTGAATTTTTTCACAAGTTTTCAAAATTCCAAAAAACAATAAAATTGAAACGAACCGCGATGTAGCAAGGGATTACTGTAATTTGAATGCCTAGTGACGTCAGCGGCGCAGCGTGGCGCGGCGGTTGTTTACATAAAGGACAACAATTCGATCACGGGATGACGAAGATGACGAAGGGCCCCACATACCACATAATTATTATTTTTTTTTAATCCGGATATGATACGGAGGCCGCCATTACAGATGCGCTTTCTTCTCTGCTGTTCACGTCAAACACGCTCCATACGAACACAATGCTCTCGTATCAGACGCTTGCTCGATCATCTGCTTGTTTGCTGTCACAATGTGCCCTACACAAATCCGAAACATTTCTTCGCTATCGAGTTTGCTAGCGCATGCGCAGTGATACTGACCGGCAGAATAACATCCGGTTGTTCCCAAAGATATTTTTTCTGAAATAATTTTATGTTAATTGACTTAAGTAGGAGTCAAAATTTGGGTGCGTATTATACATGGGTACAGGCTTTTTTCCAGCATCAACATGCCATTTTTAGGGTGCGTATTATACATGGGGGCGCATTATACATGGAAAAAAACGGTAATAGTTATTTCAATAACTCTGAATGTTACGTCAGGCCCGTTCTCAGCTCTTCGTTTGGGTTTTTGTCACGTTAGCATACCTATCGTTTAGTCTGTTGTTGCTCGTTTATGTCTGTTCTTGGTGTTAGATTTTGTCGAATAAATTTCCCTCAAAATGCGACTTATACTCCGGAGCGACTTATATGTTTTTTTCACGTTATTGTGCATTTTATGGCTAATGCGACCTATATTCCGGAGCGACTTTTAGTCCGAAAAATACGGTACATGCTATGTCAGTCTGCTTAAAAATTGGATGATTAAAAACTATTTTGAAAGCAGATTGGTGGAGTATAAACTTTAAATTCTTATCAGAAGAAGCCGTTGCACGACTCCATCACACTTCAATAGCAAATCATTTTCTATTAGAGGTGCAGCTATCAAATGATTTTGTATTCGCATAACCTAGCGATTATTTACATCGATCAATCAAAGAAACTTGGAGCAGAAGCAAAGAGTCACGGAGCAGAAGCAAAGAATCACGGAGCAGAAGCAAAGAATCACGGATCAGAAGCAAAATGTCACCGAGCAGAAGCAAAATGTCAGGGAGCGCAATCCAATAATTTACATCATTTCACAATTTGTTTTTGCAATCTTGCATTTTTTATTTGAATTAATTTTTTGTTTGTTTTTTTGCGTTTGGTATTTTGCATTGATATTTTTTGCTTGTGACTTGATATTTTTTGCTTGCGTTTTAAAAAGTTTTTTTTCAACTTACACCATATATTTGCTATTATTCACTTCTTCAAAGAGCAGCGATTGAGTTTTGCCTCAAAAGGTTAGCTTCCAGTTACCGTTGAACTTGTCCGCCAGTAAACTAGCTTGCTAAAGAATTCAAAACATAAGCAGCATTTAGTTTGTATGTATAAGTGTATTAGACATCACAAAAATTCAAAAAAATCCATAGAAACGCCGCACCGGACTACAAGCTGCAGGGTTCAAAGCTTCTGCAAAAAGTAGCATCTTATAGTCGAGAAAATATGGTAAGCATTTATCACAACATCAAACTGCTGAATAATTCCAGTAGTCAATGACCATGCTAGATCTGCAGTATATGGAAAATACAGAAAAGTGTATATATACTAGGTTGGTCATGTAAACCTAACTCCTGGAATTGGGCAACTAAATCCAAGTGTTGTTTTAAAAAAGGCTGGTAGAGGCTTTTTGAATTCCATAAGCACCAGCAGTCAGGAATTTGGATTAACCCAGTGCTTCTCAAATAGTGGGGCGCGCCCCCCAAGGGGTGCTATACCTGGGGGGGCGCGTGTGACCCTGGGGAACAGGCTTTTTTTTTGGCAGTACAAGAATAAAGTGTAATTGCGCATCTACTACAGCAGGCGGCAGTGGCGCTCTCATTGTTACTTCTGTCACGTTTGCGACAGTGCAACATCTTACGACTTACAAGACAAGTTAGGATAGTCACGGTGGGGAGTGGGGGGCGCGAATAGTTTTCTTCTTGCTAGGGGGGGGCGTAACTGAAAATAATTGAGAAGCACTGGATTAACCAGACATCTGAATCTAAGCAAGTTTTAATAATCTAGGTCCACTGTGACAGTACCCTCCTGTACACCTTCTGTGCAGAGGTTTTAACATCTGCTTGTCAAAGCTGTAGATCAGGGGTGTCCAAACTAGGGTCCAGTTTTTATTGGCCCGCAGCAAATTCTGAAAACATAATTGAATATGGCCTACACAAGAAGCTTGAGCTAAACTCTGTTGCACTTCTCAGTTTCCACACTAGATGGAGCCCGCCACACAAAGCGTTTGACGTCCCATTAGCACCCCCCCTCCCCCCGGAAGACAAGCGAACGCGCAGCGTTTGACGTCCCACTATCAACCCGGGAAGAGAAGCGAATGTGCAGCGTTTCACGTCCCATCAGCACCCCCCCCCCCCCCCCCCCCCCCGGAAGGGAAGCGAAAAAAAATTTTGGACACCCCTGCTGTAAATGAAGAGACTTCATTTATTGTCTGATGTCACTCGAACGTATGTAAAGTTGGTGATCGTGGCATTTGTACAGGAAAAATGTGTTTTCTGTCTGGGGTGCATATCGTTTTCACTAACACAGAATAGATTTAAGGTGAAAGTACAAACATACATTACCCAAATCCATACACATGCTTCCTGTGACTTGTCCCCAGAGACTGCTGCGATAGGTGACCTTGCCTTGCCCCTGACAACACCACTCAAAAGAGATTGCAAATGAGGAGGGGTACAAGACACTGTGTCTGCGGGCCGTAGTTTGGTGACCACTGGTTTAAAGTGTCCTTGAGATGTGGCGTTGCACCCTGTATCTGTATTTTTCAATATTCCTATTTAATGCTCATGTAGAATAACGGTACAAATAGCCAGACTCATGAATGTTTTTGTCTGTTAATGTCACTGTCTGTTAATCAAAGGTATGACGAGTACTGAAATACTGTACTGATGTAGAAGTACAATTACATTGGCTCAAGTACAAGTAAATGTCAAAAAAGATTGAAAGATTTAAAGTACAAACTAATTCATGTATTCAGAGTAAACCCCATTTTTGGTGGGGTTTTCTGTGTTCTGGGGGGAAAAAAGAGAATGGTGAACTTCGGTGTTCTTTAAAGGAACATATAATACAAAAATAGAAAGGATCATGTCCACCTCTGACTTCACTATGGGATGTAACGTGTGTTTTTAATTAGCAATCAAGCCAACCAATCAAGCACAATGAACTAACCCGGTTTCATGTATGCTGCTGACAGCAAATTCATTTTGAAAAAACAGCCGGTAGTGGATAACAGAACCTCATGGAAACGTATATTTATTTTTTCACAGTTTGGAACAATTCCCACGGTTACTGGGAGACAGCACCGCAGCTGTGGGGACAGGGTAGTTACTTGCTGATCCCAGAGTTTGAAAGAGTGAGGTGCAAAGCACTTGCAGGCCTTTAAAAAGAAAGGCCTTTTGCATTGTTACTTCATTCCCTTAATAAGATAAAGAATTACATTAGTGTGCAAATCCATGTGTATAGCCCGGAGCAGTCAAACCATAATTATTAAAACCACTGCGAACATGGATTATACAGATTTCAAAGACAAAGTCAATGAAACAATCAGCATGCAGTGGATATTATTATTTTATATAATTTTGTTGTATACCTACTGTACAATGACAATAAATGCATTCCATTCCATTCTATTTAGATTATAATTATAATTACCGTAATTTTCGGACTATAAGTCGCGTTTTTTTTCATAGTTTGGGAGGGGGGGGGGCGAGGGTTAGGGTTAGGCTTGCCGGAGCCTATCCCAGCTGTCATCGGGCAGTAGGCGGGGGGCACCCTGAACTGGTTGCCAGCTAATCGCAGGGCTCACAGAGACAAACAACCATCCGCACACGCACTCACACCTAGGGGCAATTTGGACAAGCCTACCAAGCATGTTTTTGGGGATGTGGGAGGAAACCGGAGTGCCCGGAGAAAACCCACGCGGACGAGGGGAGAACATGCAAACTCCACACGGGGAGAGCCGGAGGTGGAATCGAACCCGCACCCTCCTTACTGTGAGGCGGACGTGCTAGCCAGTGCGCCACCGAGCCGCCATAATTATAATAATAATAATTATTATTATTATTATTATTATTTTCCAGGTGAATTTTGTTTTTATTTCAATTTAGTTTACATAATGTGTAAAAAAGAAGAGAGAAAGAACAAAATTACTGAATTGCAATCTGTTTTATAAAAACCCAATTCCATTTTTGATTGAATGCCAAGCAGTTTAAGCCCAAACGTTTGAAGGTTTTTAGCATCCTTAATTAGCAATTAAACATGATTTCAGGATGAGGTTGTGTTGATATCGATGGCAATCGCTTGTGACAGCTGTATAAACTGGCCCTAATTACCATCTTGAAGACGGGTCAACACAGTCGCCATGCCAATACGTGATACCGGAAACAACTTTGAAATTAAAAAAAGCCTACCAAGCCACATTTTCTTTGGTAAGCTAAGGTTTATTCTGGAATTGGACTTCTCAACGCCTGTTACCGTCATGCATCACATGAACAAGTGATTCTAGCTGGACTATTATCCAGACACTGCACAACAAATACCCAGGTACTAGAGGAAGGAAAAATTGCTCGAGTATTGCACCAGAGCACATCTTGCGTTGTAAATTGAAATAACATGCAAGTTGTATTTACAAACTAGCTGCTACGCTTGGGAATTTAAATAGCAACAAAGCGCAAAAGATTTGTGGTAATTTCATTGCAGATTTTAACACAAAATGAGACTCAAAAAAACTAGAATAAAATATAGCTACCGTATTTTCCGCACTATTAGGCGCACTTAAAAACTTACATTTTACTCAAAAAAAACACAGTGCGCCTTATAATGCAGAGCGCCTTATATATGGATCAATTGATGAATTTGTTGATACATACTGGTTGTACACAGTGCTCTGCCAAAATGTTTCAGTACGTTTTAGTACGACTAGTATATTACAAGGTCGCATCGCTTCCCAACATTTCGGCAACTGTAGTCAGGGGGCGTCACCGAATAGCTGTTGTACCCGCGAGGCTATTTAATTTCAAAATAGGCTGCTCCGTTAATGTTTCGAGTAAATTTACAGATTGATATGGAAGGGAAACATAAGTAAGCAGTACCAATGTGTTAGATCGAACTTTAGTCAGTTCCGATCATTTTATAGGAGATCGTTTGAGAAACGCGATTGTTTACACTTTGCTGAGGCTCATGGGGGTCTGCGAGCTGAGGCTCATGGGAGTTTGCGAGTGACTAATGCTATAATAATAGCTGGTATACGCACAAGGCTATTTCATGTCAAAATAGGCTGCTCTGTTAATTTTTTGAGTAAATTTACGGATTGATATGGAAGGGAAACATAGGTAAGCAGTACCAGTGTTAGATCAAACTTTAGTCAGTTCTGATCATTTTAGAGGAGATTGTTTGAGAAACGCGATTGTTTACAGAGGGCTCATAGGTTATTGGCTAGTGGATGCACACCGCAACCCTAGTCAACCTCAGTTTGTTGCAGTATAGCTTCTATTTTATGCGCCTTTTAATCCGGTCCGCCCTATATATGAAATAATTTCTGAAATGAAAAATTCATTGAGGGTGCGCCTTATAATCCAGCGCGCCTTTTGGTGCAAAAAATACGGTAATTTGATAGATAACATACCGTAAATTCCGGACTATAAGCCGCGACTTTTTTCCAAAATTTTGAACCCTGCGGCTTACAGTCAGGTGCGGTTACTTTGAGGCTCCGAGGCTCTCTTGTTAGCTATATACCTCCAAGAACCCTGCGATCATCTGCTGCTGGTTTATTGGAGGCTCCCAGCAACAGCAGAAAGAAGATCGGTGATGCAGCCTTTGTTAATTACGCCCCCAAACTATGGAACACACTGCCAATAGGTATCAGGGAGGCCAGGTCACTAGATATTTTCAAAACAAAACTTAAAACTCATTTCTTTACCCGAGCATTTAACTAATTACGTTTTGTAAATTTCATTTTAAGCCTAATTTTATCTTTATCTTTATTTTATTTTTTACCTTTTCTTAATGATATATTCCTTATTTTATTAAAGCGTGCTCCTATTTTAAACTCACTTTATTAATTGTGTATGCATACATTAATGTTTTGTTTTTATGTATTCATGGTTTTCTTTCATTGTTGTAAAGCGCTTTGAGCTGCATTTCTTGTACGAAAGGTGCTATACAAATAAAATTTATTATTATTATTATTTTTAAATGGCGGCGCGGCGTATTTATGGAGTTTTACGGCCTCCAGGGGGCGCTCTAGCAGGAAGCAAGAGCGAGACAGACGAAGAAGATATAATGCGCCGAAGAAGACGTGCTAGTTTGTGTTTTGAAAATTTCGCGGTTCACGCACACACCCTCATCATGGAGAAAACACGAAGAAAGTCATTTGATGCAGCTTTTAAGTTAAAAGCAATCGATTTGGCTGTCAAAGAGGGAAATAGAGCTTAAATGGCGGCGCGGCGTATTTATGGATTTTTACGGCCTCCGGTGCGCTCTAGCAGGAAGCAAGAGCGAGACAGACGAAGAAGAGATAATGCGCCGAAGAAGACGTGCTAGTTTGTCAAGACGGTTGCGTCACCCTTTTCTTTATTTCGTGGTCCCGTCTACTCTGGAGCTATACGTGTCGCTCGCTAGTTTAATGTAATTTAGTGCTTCGTGCATGAATAAAATTAGCATGAACAGACCCTCATCACACTCGAAGAAATGCATAAAAGCGACGACGAAAGAGAGACTGAGAAAGTGTGAGGCGAAGGATATCTAACGCTATTCCAATCGGACGCTGAGGAGGAAGACTTCGATGGTTTCAGTGCACAGGAGGAAGATGAAGACGATGAAGCTATTTTTTTACTTTTACTGGTACGTTTTTTAACGAGCCCTGTTGGTGCTGTACTACCGTGTTGCTGCTGTGTTACCGCCGCGTCTCAGTGACTTTTACCGGGTATGTTTTTTTAATCCAGCCCTATTAGTCTTGTGTTACTTCCGTGTTGCTGCGGTATTACTGCCGCGGCACGGGCAGTGTTTGGAAAGAAATGTTAAGGTATGTTATTAAAACTTTAAAAAAGCTTTCTGTGTCCAGTCTTTCTTTGTTAATAACTCACGTTGGAAAGAAATGTTAAGGCAGTGCTTCTCAAATAGTGGGGCGCGTGTGACCCTGGGGAACAGGCTTTTTTCTTTTTGGCAGTACTAGAATAAAGTGTAATTGCGCATTTTCACAGCAGGGGGCAGTGGCGCTCTCATTGTTACTTCTGTCACGTTTGCGACAGTGCAACATTTTACGACTTACAAGACAAGTTAGGATAGTCACGGTGGGGAGGGGGGGGGTGCGAATAGTTTTCTTCTTGCTGGGGGGGGGCGTAACAGAAAATAATTGAGAAGCACTGTGTTAAGGTATGTTATTAAAACTTTAAAAAAGCTTTCTGTGTCCAGTCTTTCTTTGTTGATAACTCGCGTGAACACTTCCGTGTTGCTGCGGTACTACTGCTGCGTCACAGGCAATGTTTAGAAAGACATGTTAAAGTATGTTATTAAAACTTTAAAAAGGCTTTCTGTGAACGGTCTTTCTTTGTAAAAAAAACGCGGGTGCACGTGCGTCTTATAGTCCGGTGCGGCTTATATAAGAAAAAAAACTAAAATATCCCCCAATTTTAGCTGGTGCGGTTTATAATCCGGTGCGGCTAATAGTCCGGAATTTACGGTACTCACAAATACAATTGGGTATGATACTGTTAGCAAACTGTTCATAACTGATATAATTGATCAACTCCATGATTTAATTGAGGGAAAAACAAGAGAAGAATTGTGCATTAGAAATCACATGAACGATCCCTCACTGCCTATATCAAAATTGGGATGAATTTTATGTAAATGAAGAACCTAATATTACTTACGATGTATTTCTGTCAATTGTAATTTCATTGTGCGACAAACGTTGTCCATTAAAAAATTGTCAGGATAGTCAAGTTCTCTAAAAAGCCAAGGATCACAAAAGAGATAGAGGATGCATGTAAAAAGAAAAATATGTAATGTAAAAAAATTATAAAGTTGAGGACAAAAGCTTCTGAAATAAAGTACAAAACGTAGAAATACATTAATGAGTATTATAAGATCAACTGAAAAGTCATATCGCACATTACTAGAAAAATGGAATATCTAAGACACTTCATAAATGATAATGATGTTGTTATAAATCTGGAGAATATTAAGTACCGTTTTTTTCCGTGTATAGTGCGCAAAATTTACCTAATTTATTGTCCTAAAATCTGGGGTGCGTATTATACATGGGTACAAAGAAAAAAAATTTTAATTTTTTTTTTTTTAAATTTTTTTTTTTTTTAAAGAAAGTCATGGTACAACAAAACCAACAACAGGATTGACCGACAAAGTCGTGGAACAAAAAGACAGGGTGACATTACCAAAGACAGATATCATACGGAGGCCGCCATTACAGATGCGCAGAACGGATGCGCAAGACACGTCAGCTATATAAAGAGTGAGAGTTCAGTTCTCTACCTAAATCCGTATTACAGGTAATATTTTATTTCACAACACTTTGCCTTGTTCCTTTCGTCTCTGCTGTTCACTTCAAACACGCTCCATGCGACCGCAATGCTCTCGTATCAGACGCTTGTTCGATCACCTGCTCGTTTGCTGTCCCGTGCGCGCACGGAGCGCGGTGGTGCGTTTACGGGCAGTCGGAGAAATCAACGCCAACAAAAAAAATTACATCCAGCCTAGTTAAGACCATACCAAAGACTATAAAAATGGGACCCATTGCCTCCCTGCGTGTGTGACGATCATTGGGACTTATAAAAAAAAAAAAAAAAAAATTAAAATTTTTTTTAAAAGAAATTCATAAAAATTGGGTGCGTATTATACATGGGTACAAGCTTTTTTCCAGCATCAGCATGCCATTTTTAGGGGTGCGTACTATACATGGGGGCGCACTATACACGGAAAAAAACGGTAGTATGATTAAAAATGGCATGAGAAAAGGGTACTTTATAAATGATAAGGATATTGTTACATATAGCAAATGAGCTTAATCATTTTTTGTCCACACTGGTTATAATTTAGTAGATAAATCCGTGCCAGAAAATAAATACAAGATGACTAAATACATTAAAGAAAATCCATCCACTATATTCATTATTCTGTAATTTCTAATGGTATTCTAGATATTCTGAAAACTTTTAAAAACCAAAATCCACAAATTGTTTTGATTTTCATATATTAATAAAGGGTGTTACAGAACCTATAGAACAGCCATTTACATACACCTGTAACCTGTCTTTATTCAGAGCAGTACTGTGCCCTCATCTATAAATTGACTAAGATATCAATTTACTAATTATAGATTAATATCCCTACTGCCACAATTCTCAAAAATTCTAGAAAAAATATTTATTCACAGACTACAGATATTTATTGAGAAAAATAATCTTTTAAGTGATGATCAGCTTGGTTTTAGAAAGAAAAGAACAATCTCAATGGAAATGATGGAATCTGTGGAATGGATATACACTTCAATAGATGGGAAAGAATATGCAGTTGGTGTTTTCGTAGTGCTAAAAAAAAAGCTTTTGACTCTCTTGATCATAGTAAAACTACTAAAAAAAAGTACAAAATTAAGAGATAGGAGTGGCACAGAAATGGATGCAGAATTATTTGGATGACTGATAACAATAAATTCACTTTAAAGCTGATTGAATCAAATTTACCAAAACCAAGTGAAATTCAATACTTTCCGCTTCTGCTATGTAAAAATTGATAGGATGGTTGTAAGCATTTACAAAGTCAAGAGAAGAAACACAGCACCAGGTTCTTGTGGTTTATTTTCCTGTCACGTCATCTGTCTTCATTTTCCAGAGCAGCTAGACAAGACTAAAAAGGTTGACTGGGGTGGCATTCTTTAAATGTGTGTGTACGGGACATGACTGCATGTGTTGTAAATGTTACTGTGTTTCTCAATAATGTTCCAAAACTTAATATTGTATTAGAAATCCTAACACTGCCAAGTATTGTTGATATCTACATATTTGCAGAGATAGAGGTTTGGGACATTTGTGTTATTTTGATGTTTATTTAATTAAAATTCTACAAAATTATTTTTATCTTGAGACATGGAATATAATAATATATAATAATATATATATTGGTGATGTGATAGGCCTACTGTATGTGTAGTGACATGAATTAAAATAATTCAAGGTGGCAATGCAGATTACGTTGATTCCTGGGTTATTTTTCACTCATTATATTCCAGGACACCACTCACGAGTATCTGCATGCTGCTTCAGTAGATTCTCTGGTTCAGCAGCCCATTTTCCTGGGGCGTCTTTTAATGGCTATAACACTGCTCTCGTGATGTAATGCAGCTCTCGCCGTTTCAGTTTACGGGTGTTCAAGGAAGATGAGCACTTTGGATAAAACTTTTATCGCAACATGGTCAGAGGTGGTGGACAATTTATGACATGGAGGTCATGCAAAAAAATGTGCAAGCAGCAAGAGTCTGGCTTGTGGATGGAAAAATGTGGCATTTCACCATTTCATCCAATGTGGCAATGGAGGATGAAAAGACCACAAAAAGTGAGGGAGAGAATGTAGAGTAGGTGTGTTTGCGAACCATCTGGACTCTGTCGCTGATAAGATACACTTTGTCAGCAAACATCTCATCTCTCAGTTCTCTCTCCACTCAATTTTTCTCTCTGTCAGAAGAGTAAGAATAAGAAGGCCCTAATTCTTTGTGTACAAACCACAGTAAAATAAAAATTTGAATAGATGCCACTGGTCAAGAGCAAGATGTAATGTATTAGGGGGGAAAAGGGAATTCAAATGACATAAATGTGGAATACTGTTTGAAATGCATACAAAAACCCCTGTGAACAGGTTAAGTGATACATGGATGGATTCATAAATATTTTACTTTAACGGTGATGGTTCCACAGAGCTTTTCTGGTGCATGACTCGTTGTTATATCATGATTATAATAATATACATCTTAAATTACAGACATATTGAAATATCTAACCTGTATTGCTTCTCTGTAGGTTGAAGGAAACAAATCTGTCAGAAGACATTACATTTGATGAAATTGATGAAACAATACACAACTGAGAAATATGTAACTATAGTTGTTTACAAATTATATACCTACAGTTGTAATGATAACAATACCATAAACCCATTTTGCTTGAAATTTTGTATATGAATGTAATTTTGTAAAATATTTTGAAAAGGTCCACAACTTCATTTTAAAGTCAAACGTAATATGCAACAGATGTAGAGAACCATTTTTTTAGACCACACAATGCTTCCTGAAAAGTGCCTTCACCATCACACTGCTTTGCTTATCTACATGAAATGTGTATGAGTATGTGTGATACTGCCCCAGAGTATCATTTAAATTGTGTTCCAGCATTCTGTAATGAAGGTGTGACGACACCATTGGTATTTCTAATGAGGCAGCCTGCTGTGTGGCTGTCCAATTTAAACAGGCATTGAATGGGAGCTGCGCACATTCTGTTACCCCATTTCGTCCGTGTACAATTTCTATTTAATAGTCAAGCACTAACAGTGCCACAATACTCAATCATGCCTGAAATGCTTGTAAAACAACTTATTGACAAGCTGACCTTCAGTTCTAACAATATGAATGGATGATGATTCTGACAAATTGTCCACTTTGCAGACTAAGAGTCAGAAATGTTTTGATCACATTTTGATTCATCATTAACAAGTCAATCTTCCTTTTGAATTAGTGATGAGAAAGGATAGCGCTTCACTTTCACCTGAAGAGCTTTTTCGTGAACATCACAGATGCACATTTACTATAGGACTTTAGAGAAGAGAGTTGCTGTGAAATACTATGCAATGGTGAGCAAAGCATCCAAAGCAACGGTCCACACACACATAACGCTAGTAAAAAAATTGACAAAAAATAAATTTTTATGTGGTGAAAAAAAATTAAACATGATCATATTCATATATAGTCTCTCTCTCTCTCTCTCTCGCTCTCTCTCTCGCTCTCTCTATCTATCTATCTATCTATCTATCTATCTATCTATCTATCTATCTATCTATCTATCTATCTATCTATCTATGTTAAATAGGAACAATGCTTATACTCTGCCATGTGTGCTGGTCTTCATGCTTGAATAGCTCAGAATATATTTTTAACTACAAAACAATATTATTTAATCAAGAAATAAACAAACACACATTTAGGCGCCAGACTTAACATTAACAACTTAATCATTTTCCAGGTTTTAAACCCATATACATACACACACCAATACCCTGTACATTTCTCAGCGTCTCCACACAAACACACTCATCTCCTAGCAACAAGAAAGTATGAGATTAGGTATGTTCGTGTGTGTGTGTGTGTGTGTGTGTGTGTGTGTGTGTGTGTGTGCGTGCATGCGTGTGTGTGTGTGCGTGTGCATGTGTTGGGGGATGGGTCAAGACAAAGCCTGAAGTGTAAGAGATAAGAAAAAATGTAGAAATGATAAATACGAGGTATTCAAGTTTCTGTAAATCTCGGTGATCCTTTCCAAACACGCCATCCGATACTGAGTAACAATTACAGCCTGCAAACCAGGGTGAGAAACATAACACTGGTAACAAAAGTGCATGTACAGTGGTGTGGGGTTTCACTTGTTAATGAATCAGTGTGTTCTTGCAGCTAACGCATGAGCGCTTGTGAACGTCTACACACCCGTGCAACAGCGTACGTGCATGTGAGTGTGCATGTGAGTGTGCATGCAGCGGCGGTGGAATCCAGCAGGTCATATAATGGTTGGCTGGTCACATTCTCTGCCCCAGCAGTCAGTCTTTCACAGAACCTGTCCCCTTAATCTGCAAATACATCTAGTATAATCTGCAAATGCCTACAGGGGGTTCCTAAAGTGGCAATGGGTTTGCATTGTAGTCTCACTTAAAAATATGGAAATCCATATTTTTCGTTAATAATAATTTTAATCAAAGTATTAACTTAATTGGAGGCAATAAAAATAAATAATTTGATGACACAGCATTTTCTGCTGAATGTCAAATGTCAAATGTTTGTTTTAATTTGGGAATCATTTAACTAAATTAATGCAATAAACCTGCTATTCTAAAGTAATAGTGTACACATGCATTGTAAAATTCTGCACTAATTTTCACAGGAAGTATGTTAAATTTAGTAACGTAAAATTAATGGAGCACAGTAAAGAAAAAATAATCACAGTAATTCCGTAAGAAGTGTTTCTCTTTTAGAAAGACAACTAAAAATGCTGTAGTTGTCAAGCATCTCATCTTTAAATAGATATAATTCCTGCACTCTGCTTCCATCACACTGTGACAACAATAGAGTATCTTAATTATGGTCCCAAAACATTCATAATGTGTGGGCAACTGGGTTCAATGACATTTATGTATGTGCTTTTGTATTCAAAATGTAGCAAATAACTTTTTTCAATTTGTTATTTATTTATAATTGTATCTGGCAGTGGAATGCAGCCACTTTCTGTGCTTGACTGGTTCCATTGTCTCTCCCAGTGGTCGGTCTGAATATCCTAATCCACTAAAACATTCCAAACAAGACAAAAAAAGGACTAAATATAAATCAGCTTGACAGACATTAGCAACTTATCTTGTAACTGTAATTATTCACATTCACAATATGTTTCGGTGATATTATCACTGTGTTGTCAGTTGTTTTGTACTACTCCAACTTATAACGCACAATTCTAAACCTTTTTTTTTTTTTATTATTCCCTCCCACTAAAACGGCACACAACTATTTTGATTCCAACAGAGAGAGCTGTTAAAAACAGAGCTTCCAATTCAGATTTCAGCTTCTGCTCCTAAATTTTATAAAAATGGGATATAGAATTTAAATGCTTATTTATTTTTCTAATGACATCTTATCATTTTTAATAGGCCCCTTGGAATCTTAATCGGTTGCATATGTTCATGTCCCAAGCGCTGTCTCTGCCTTCCTCTCTTTACGATCTGTCTATGTGCCTTCTCTTAAAAGCATGTTTCCTTTCACAGTGACAGTTTAATTCCTTTAATCCATCACATACTTCCTCCCTTGTCTTTGTTATTCACCTACACATTTTTGGGGAGCATCTCAAAATGTATGTTTCTCGTTGAAAAGGTATGTGTTGGGGACGGAGAGGGAGAACTTTGCATATACCCGCACACGGCAATGGAATGCAAATCTGTGTCTGGAAGTCATTAAGCAAACAAAAAAGCCCGTCTTCTCACTCTCTCACTGTGTATGATCAGTAGTGCACAGTCCACCCTTACCCTCACCTCACCACATAGTACATCAGTGCGACTTTCAAAACAGACAATGCTAAAACAAGCACCGAGGGCAGATCTGCTGGAGAATTTCCCCAAATCTTTACTCAGTTAAATACAGTTTCTACACAGTTACCATGGTGATAGACAGCAAAGCATCTATATACAACTAAAGTGATTTCCATTTTTAGTTCATGCCTATAGTTCGTTTGGATAAAGAGTTATCGTTTTTTCACTATAAATACAAATACATTTTTAGTTCATTCCTGTATTTTGTTTGGATGAATTGTTATCAGTTTTTCACCACAAATACAAATAGGAAAACAGGAGCACCACATAATGCCTAGCGTAGTGTGCATCTAATGTCAGTAGTTACAAAGTCAGTACAAACAAGTGTTGTACAGGGACCAATACCAGACTGTCATGTATTGACATCACAAAAGGTTCTGTACCATATTTTTTAGTACTACTAGTTTTAAAATAAAAAAAGTTAAAGCTTTCCTATTTTGTCTTAAAGTTTGGTAAAGATTAGGCTGACAGTCAGTCGATATGGCCGCCTGTCTGCCGACAAGTGGATAGTGCCTTAAGTGGGAGGCTTCTGCAAGTGAGAGGGAGGACAAAGATGGCTGCTCAATTCTCAAGCTCCTGCAGACACTCCAGTTCTCGCAGAGAAACAACACACACAAAGTGTCATATGGAATTATTTTGCCTCCATGGCTGACAGCCAGGACAAACCCAAAGATATCTTCAAGGTTTGTTATAAAACTATTCTGGCTAGTATGTGGGAACTCATCCAACATGGCTGAACACCTCGCTCACCTGCATCCTAAATTATATCACCAAATTATAGAATGACATGTTGGGACACATTTCAAACACGTCCCTTCAAATATATAGTTGAGTGTGAATTATTTTGTGATAACCAATCTTGTTCCTAACTAACAAGGAATTTGACATTTTGTAGTGGATTAAAACACAGCACACAACCTCTTAGTAATGTTACACAGAGTCATTAGCAATTAAATGAATAAATCTGCTTGACATCCATCCTAAATGTTTCTAGTTTTTAAGTGTACTCAGTGAAAATGCGCAAAACAACCGAGCAATTTATCCCCGTTGCCAATGGTGATGATTTTGCGAATACTGGGAGGAGTGGAAATCGTGAGATGACAATCATATGAGAGCATCTCTCTGCCACAAGACGGTCAGCTGCTTTTCAGCCTCATTTTTTAATTTTACTATATTTTTTATTATTATTTTTGTGTCGTTAATTAGCAGTTTGTAATAGCGATATAAACTAATTAAGACAAATCAAGACAGCCACCACGCCACCACATGCTGCCAGTAAAAACTTCTCAATAAAAGCAATCCAAGGCATCTGTGTGTTCTTGGTACACTGAGGTTTATTTTGAAATGTACACACCTCTCCACTGCATTACCTGTCAACTGTGCACAAACACGGATGTCTTTTGCTGTTTTTCATCAAGAATAGCATTAATCTTCACTTATTTTATTAATTTAAAAACTATTTCAATTTTTACGTCCCCTCAAACGTACACTTAATCGTCTGATGCTATTTTTGTGCAATATATGGTGTATTTGGTCAAAACATGCAACGTTGTATCCGGTCTTGTCATCATTCATTCCCAAGACGTGTTCCCATAAACAAAATGTGTATTATACTTTTTTCAAAAAGCTTCAAAATCCACCCCTTCCAAGAGTAAAACTTGAAAAAACGTTAAAATAAAATATATATAATAATATTATATAAGTAAAATAATAAATAAATCAAATAAAACTCGATTTGTAGCTTTCTCATTCAGGTTCATTTTCATCAGGCTTATTTTTTTAGATAGATGGAAACCCACCCAATAATGGACCCAATTAAATGGTGTCAAATCCAAGATCATCAGTCACTAGATGTTTGACATAATACATACATTGTCGATGAATCTGAATTCACACATCACAAATTTACACGCGTGTGTGCGTGTGCGTGTGTGGCTGGGTGTGTGCGCGCGCGTGCGTGCGTGTGTGTGTGCGTGCGAGAGAGAGAGAGAGAGAGCACGCGTGCGTGTGTGCGCGCGTGGGTGCGCGTGCGTGCTCGCGTTATATAAACTATTAATTACAGTACAAACTCTATCCACATGCATAGGATATTAAATGCATTTTGGTCACTACATCAAGTATGTCAGTATTGTCGAGAATTATCCCCAGTTTGTCCTCGTTTGTTGCTATCGTAATTTGGTTAATATTGCCTATCTCCATTATATCCTGCTGCTCACATGAAATAATCACAAAACTAAAAGCATACCATAAAGCTTGCGTTGATTTTACGTGTCTCAAATGCATTCATTGTATGCACCCTAAACCCTTTACTGAGAGTGAATAGACTGGCCTCAAATGCATCTGTTATGACTTATGTATGTGCTTCTAATTAAATGAGAATTTAGCTCAATATAAGCTTACGTACTCTGAGGTTATTTGACAATAAAGGCAACTGCAAGCCTTGCTACCCGTTTGACTGATTTGTCAAGTCACTAACTTGTTGCTCGAGTCAGCCAGTTTCGAAAACCATGATCACAGCCAAAAATATAAGCAAAGGGGGTTAAAGTGAAGAAATATGAGCTATAAGGAAAGACTAAAAGAAACATAACAAATAAGTACGATATGGGTATGGATATAAGATTATTATATCGAAGAAAATTAAATGCACAAAGCTATTCTGGGACGGGGGAAAGCATTTCCCAGCCTCCTTTTTGACACTTGATCACCAAATGAAGACATGATTGCAAATGAAGCCGAGTCTGCTACTGTTTTAAAAGGCACGCACGCGCACGCCCATACACACCGGAACTACAAAATTGTTTCGCTTTATGAGTTTAAATTCGGTGAATCGACACAATGAGACGCAATTTACGAGACTGACCGTCCCCTGGGCACGCGGCAAAACGAGCTCGTCTCGCACGCCGTTACAATGCATAATTTGAAGAACGTGATTTACCTTGTCTGTGTGAATACTCCAGTTTCGGCTGGTTGAAAGGGTTCGAGCTCCCCACAACACATAGGATCCTTTCAGGAACACAAAACCACGAGTCGTCCCGCTTACGAATGGGAAAAACACACACCTCTGTCTTTTCTTTTTCTGATTGTCCTTTCTGTCAAGACAGAAACGAAAGAAAATCCTACCTCGATTATTGTTCACGTTTCTCCTTGTTTCTGTCTTTCGGTCAGCCCAGGTCTATCCTCTCACTTCTTGCCAGAGATGGTGATTGAAAAACCACTGAAGAAAACTGAAAATTTTGCAATCTGTGCCGTTCCTGTCTTCGCGGCTTTTTCTTCTGTTTTAAATTTGCCAAAAAATTACGTGCCCTTCTTTCATTCTTTACTTGCTACAACCTTTCTGTGGAGACTATGAGCGTGTGTGTCTTCTCGCTTGCTTCTACCAGTACAGCTGTGCGTGCGCGCGCTTGCTGCGCTCCCTCGCCTGCTCCCTTGTTGCCTTGGTAAATTGTGGAGTCCTCCTGCTCGAAGAACTACGCAGGGGGTGGAGCCACGAGGACAGAAGAGAGCTGAAGGAGTGCGGGGATTGGCTGCTGCATGTCTGCGTCGGAATCTGCTTTTTTGCATTTTAGAGGCAAAAGATGGGTCAAGTATCCCCTTTTTTTTTCTTTACTTTCTCTCCCTCAGTCTCACACAAACACTCGTACCGCATACGAACGATTCGTGACTTTTTCTTTGCATTTTTTGTGCGCGTGGTATCCACAACTGTGCCCCTGTGCATATTAACTAGTAACTACACTACACAACAACATAGCGTATGCACCCCATATTTTTGTAAGTGTAAGGGGTAGTGCACGGTGAGTGTGCCCACACTCCTAAGTAGTTAAAGGTTTTGGAAGCAGCTGTATAAACCAAAAGCTAAAAGGAGTATTAAATGTGGGTCCTGAAAATTAGCAAACGACTATATATATATATATATATATATATATATATATATATATATATATATATATATATATATATATATATATATATATATATATATACATACACACACACACACACACACACACACACACACACTAGGATTGGTAGTGGGGGGTGAGGGGGATTTGAGAACGAATGCTGCAATAGAACCACTATTTTTGACTGTGTATAATTTGAATCAAATTAAATGAAAAAAAAAAAGATTCATGTGAAAAGTGCCCTTTTTCTCTTTTCCATTCTGAACTAAAAAAAAAAAGTGGTTGTCAGAGGTCAAATTTGCAATTTGGTACAGAATTTAGAGAGACACATAGCATACAAAAACAATTTGCATTAGTAGGCCATAACAACAATGAAGCCAATGAAGCAATTGGCTGTATCTGGCCCCGGGAATTGCATTTGACACTTATGGTCTATGTTTTTTCTAAGAATAGCTTGAAAATAATAAATGCTCAATGAGGCTGAGTTGACAGAAAATAGCCTTTTTTTTTACAGATATGTCAAGTGACTGATCACAGAGAAAATGTGCATAAAAACGAATCCACTTTAACGATGCAAAATCTGGATTAGTTGTCTTGAAATACTGATGAGTGACCCTCTTTAACAGTGAGATTGACAGGCAATACAAATGCTTGAATTGCAATGCTTAAGGCACCCTATACTGTAGAATTGTGCAAGATTCCCAGCCTTTAAATGCCAATTGTAATGCAACATCAACAGGGCCAATTATTTATACCATAGCCAGCAATTGTAGATTAGAAATATGCAGGTAGATATGCATGGTTAAATTTGTGTAAGGGCTTTCAGGGTACTCCGACTTCCTCTAAATTCCAAAACCCTATAAGTAAATTTCACAAAAGATTCTAAACTCTCTATAAATGTAAGCATGATTTTGTTCTTGTCTCTAAGTGCTCTGTGACTGACTGGTGATCAGTCCAGTGTTGTCCCACATTTCAAAGTCAGCTGGGATCAGCTCCAAGCACACCCACGACACCAGTGACAACACACGCTAAACTTTAGCAGCTAAAGGAAAATAAGTGATTGTTGAATTAATTGTTTTTCCACATTCAACATTGCTTTGGGTTTACAGAAAGGACTAAAATGCAGATTATTTGAGTTAAAACAATGAATAACAACGTCAAATCCAATTTTCATCAATTCATTTGTATATCATCAATTGATTTTAATACAGTGTAATCATTGTTACCAACATATTTCGGCCCTAACCCCAAACACATGCAAAAAAGGCATGGATTTATACTTAGTGACCAATATTTTTCAAAGAGAAGGTGGGTGGGGTAGGGCGGTGAAACTTTCCCACACTAAATGTGAGAAAGTAAGAAAGAGATTTAGCCCTGGAATTACTCATTTTACATTCTGTGCTCTCTGATTGTGTGAGTGGTGTGGACTCACTGGACAGCCTTCGTCTTCTTTTCTTTATCTCCATCACAATCATTCCAGCAGCGAGGTTTTTCTAACACCATTGTATTTGCTGGTACCCCCATACTAACTCACATAATATAGACCTTCACAGGGTGATCGATGGAGAGAGAGGAGCTTTGTGCGACTGTGTTTCATGTCGAGTTATTTCTGCCAGTTAAACATCCCATGTTTGACCCCCCGCTGAGTGTTCGTGTGTGTGTGTGTGTGTGTGTGTGTGTGTGTGTGTGTGTGTGTGTGTGTGTGTGTGTGTGTGTGTGTGTGAGAGTGTGAGAGTGCGTGCGTGCGTGCGTGTGTGCGTGCGTGCGTGTGTGTGTGAGAAAGTGAGAGTGAGAGAGAAAGAGTGCAAGAAATAATCTCCAAGCCCTTTAATGTCCATACCAGGTAAATTCACAACTTTAAAGACAGAAAACAATGGAGAGGTGGAAATGAAAGCGGGAAACCAGGAAAAAAAGAGAAACACAAGAGAAAGACAGAGGGTCAAAACTGAGGCTGGTTTAAACAAGCCAATGTGATGAATTGTGAGAAAAGCATTGAGGCAAGAATTCACAAAAAGAGGATAGAAAATTAAAGAGCTCTTTCAATTTTCAAATCACTCTTTTAGCAAGTGGAGAATTGCGTTGATGGTGAGATAATTCAACATATCTTCTCACCACCACCAAACCACCCCACCCGGCCCACAATGTGTGTGTGTATGTGTGTGTGTGTGCGTGTGTGTGTGTGCGTGTGTGTGTGAGTATGTACGTATGTGTGTGTGTGGGTGGTGTCCATTTGTATGTAAGTGCACTATGAATTTGTACATTTCCACCACCTGGCTAGACTACAAAATAACAGTAATCATTGAGACCACTGCTCCCTGTTACTCAGTTAGAAAGGACCCAAAAGTGTGTGTGTGTGTGTGTGTGTGTGTGTGTGTGTGTGTGTGTGTGTGAGAGAGTGTGTGTGTGTGTGTGTGTGTGTGGCTGTGTGTGTGTGTGTGTCAGTGCATGTGGGTGGGTGTGTCTGAGCGTGTGCATGTGTGTGTGTATCTGCGTGCATGTGTGTGTGTATCTGCGTGCATGTGTGTGTCTGCATGTGTGTGTGTCTGCGTGCGTGTGTGTGTGTGTGTGTGTGTGTGTGTGTGTGTGTGTATGCATCTACCCTATCAACCTTTGTGAAGCCCAGTCTAATAACAGTGATTGCAAACTTCATTGGGGGTGGACTAAACCATTTACGATAAATGATGGCAACCTGCCAATTTGTCCACCTGGTATTTAACTGCAACATGCGATCACACCGTGTGTAGATACTTGGGATTTTTTGCTCATCCTGAATTTACCAATAGACAAATACAGTGTTGTACCTGAACGCGTTCAATGTACCAAAGTTCATGAACTTGTTCATATTTTGGACAAATGTGAACTGAACGTAGCGCATTGCTTCCTGAACTTTTTTGTGAAAACACTCATTCTGGGGCCAATGAATGGGTTTGAAGGGTAGTTTATTTTCATTCAAGGGTGCCAGATTTTCTCTTATTAGACTTGAAAATGAAACATCGCTAAACACACTGCAGACAAGGCGTCATCCTAATGTGACCAAAGCGCAATTGACAGACGCTTAAGTCGATGTAGGTAATCATGTCGCGTGACATGCAGCCCCACCCGCCGCCCCTTGTAGTCAAACTGCAACGACGCTATGAGAATATTTAAGAATTTTATGAGACGTAGTGCTCTCAATGGCGTTGAACCCTGAATTACTCTGAAGGGGATTGTTTTGTTGTTGTTGTTTTTGTAATTTTTGGGGCTTTTGCACTCTTTTATGTCCCAACTCCTATAATGTTTTCTCTTTGTTTGCTCAAACTGGTCACGAAATAATACATTCACAAAAATAAAACGTTAGTGAAAGCAAATATAATGTTACCGTATCTTCCGCCCTATGAGGCGCATGAACCTCAGCTCGCAATATCCCATGAGCCTCAGCAAAGTGTAAACAATCGCGTTTCTCAAACGATCTCCTATAAAAAGATCGGAACTGACTAAAGTTCGATCTAACGCATTGGTACTGCTTACCTATGTTTCCCTTCTATATCGATCCGTAGATTTACTCGAAACATTAACAGAGCAGCCTATTTTGACATGAAATAGCTTGCTGCGTATAGCAGCTATCGTTATAGCATTAGCCATCCGCAAAATCCCATGAGCCTCAGCTCGCAATATCCCATGAGCCTCAGCAAAGTGTAAACAATCGCGTTTCTCAAACGATCTCCTATAAAATGATCGGAACTGACTAAAGTTCGATCTAACGCATTGGTACGACTTACCCATGTTTCCCTTCCATATCGATCCGTAGATTTACTCGAAACATTAACAGAGCAGCCTATTTTGACATGAAATAGCTTGCTGCGTATAGCAGCTATCGTTATAGCATTAGCCATCCGCAAAATCCCATGAGCCTCAGCTCGCAATATCCCATGAGCCTCAGCAAAGTGTAAACAATCGCGTTTCTCAAACGATCTCCTATAAAATGATCAGAACTGACTAAAGTTCGATCTCACGCATTGGTACTGCTTACCTATGTTTCCCTTCCATATCGATCCGTAAATTTACTCGAAACATTAACGGAGCAGCCTATTTTGAAATGAAATACCCTCGCGGGTACAACAGCTATTCGGTGACGCCCCCTGACTACAGTTACCGTAATGTTGGGAAGCGATGCGACCTTGTAATTTACTAGTCGTACTAAAACGTACTAAAACATTTTGGCAGAGCACTGTGTACAACCAGTATGGATCAACAAATTCATCAATTGATCCATATATAAGGCGCACCGGACTATAAGGCGCAGTGTCGACTTTTGATAAAAATTTAAGTTTTTAGGTGCGCCTTATAGGGCGGAAAGTACGGTACTTTAAATGTTTTGCACATTGAATATTTCATTCGAACATCATCAGTTTCCTACCTCCTACCTACAGCAGATTGTGTTTGCATATTCTGTACCACAGTCATGTTTTAATTTCATTTCATTAAACAAAAATATCATTCCAAAAATGTTCTCTTGTATTTGAGATTGGAGGGGGATAGCAGCACCTCGATACTAATGTGAATAGAATGGCTGAAAACAATGAGAAATGCCGATATGCTTGCAGAGATCTTTTATAAAGTGCTGTTGGTCGTTTTTTTCATCTATCACCACAGAAAACAACGTGACTTTATCAGTGATGAGAGGATTTATTGTTATTGGTGTAATGGATGTTGAGTGTCAACAGCATAATGGCTGATTCAGCCAGTAAACTGATTATTTTTCCACCTTTTTCTCATGCATTTATCTTTCAAATATGTGAGACTTGAGGTCCACAGTATATTGTAATCAGTTACACAGGTGGTAAATGCCAGGCGACTCTTCTTTAAACATTTAGAGGTACAGTGATCTCTCGCTATTTTGCAGTTCGCCTTTCGCGGCCTCAAAGCATCGGAGGTTTTTAAGAATATTTTGGATAATGCGGATATTTCGTTGCATTGCGGCTTTTTGCGGTGTCACTGAGCGTGAGGCTTTGTCTGCTCATATGACTTTATAGCACACTATTGACCAGTAGAGGGAAGCTGATTGGCTTCGAGCTGTAAGGACAGTTCTTGCCACGCTTTATCTCAGCCTCTCATCGCCCCGCTATGTATCCACTCTTCCACTTCATTCACGGCAGGACAATCGGCAACATCTCTGATTTGCTCTTCGTTTACGGTAGTTTTTTTTTGACTTGGTGATTTTTAGTGAAGCCCAACTACAATGCCCCAAAAATGCCCTGCACCTTCTCATGGGCTCGCCACCTGTGGAAGGAGCCAAAGGGGTCGAGTGCAAAGTGAGTTGGGCGGCAGCCAAAGGTGGGGACATTGGTGGTCCGATCCCCGGCTGCAAAACCTGGCTCTTGGGACATGGAATGTCACCTCTCTGGCTGGAAAGGAGCCCGAGCTGGTGTGCGAGGCAGAAAAGTTCCGACTAGTCATAGTCATAGTTACCTCCACACACAGTTTGGGTTCTGGTACAAGCCCTCTTGAGAGCGGCTGGACTCTCTTCCACTCTGGAGTTGCCCACGGTGAGAGGTGTCGAGCAGGTGTGGGCATACTTTTTGGGCGCCTGCACATTGAGGTTCACCCCGGTGAACGAGAGGGTAGCCTCCCTCCGCTATTGGGTGGGGGGACAGGTCCTGACTGTTGTTTGTGTCTATGCACCAAACGGCACCTCAGAGTACCCACCCTTTTTGGAGTCCTCGGAGGAAGTGCTGGAGAGCGCTCCTTCTGGGGACTCCATCGTTTTGCTGGGTGACTTCAATGCTCACGTGGGCAATGACAGTGAGACCTGGAAGGACATGATTGGAAGGAACGGCACATCCGATCAGAACCTGAGCGGTGTACTATTATTGGACGTCTGAGCTCGACATGGATTATCCGTAATGAACACCATGTCCAAGCATAAGGGTGTCCATGTGTGCACTTGGCACCAAGACACCCTAGGCCGCAGTTCGATGATCGACTGTAGTCATGTCATCGGATTTGCGGCCGCATGTTTTGGACACTCGGGCGAAGAGAGGAGCGGAGCTGTCAACTGATCACCACCTGGTGGTGGGTTGGCTCCGATGGTGGGGGAAGATGGTGGTCCGACCTGGCAGACCCAAACGTACTGTGAGGGTCTGCTGGGAACGTCCGGCAGAATCCCCTGTCAGGAAGAGCTTCAACTCCCACCTCCGGCAGAGCTTCCCCCACATCGCGGAGGAGGGGGGGGGGACATTGAGTCTGAGTGGACCATGTTCCGTGCCTCCATTGTTGAGGCAGCCGACCGGAGCTGTGGCCGTGCGGTGGTCTGTACCTGTCGTGACGGCAACCCGAGAACACGTTGGTGGACACCAGCGGTAAGGGATGCCGTCAAGCTGAAGAAGGTGTCCTATCAGGCCATTTTGGCCTGTGGGACTTCGGAGGCAGACGACAGGTACCGGATGGGCAAGCGGAACGCGGCTTCGGCGGTTGCTGAGGCAAAAACAATGGGCGTGGGAAGAGTTTGGCAAAGCCATGGAGAATGACAGAAGGCTTCGAGGAAATTCTGGTCTACCATCCGGCGGCTCAGGAGGGGGAAGCATTGCACCATCAACACTGTTTACAGTGGAGATGGCGTTCCACCAACACGTCTTCTATTGTGGAAGCAGAGCCTGGAGACTCTGAGGTGGACTCTCCAATCTCTGGGGTCGAAGTCACTGAGGTAGTTAAAAAACTCCTCGGGGATGGTCACCGTGGGATGGAGGAAACGGAATTTCGGTTTCTTTGTGTGTCTTGACATATGAAGGGATTGACAATAAAGCTGACTTTGACTTTGATGTTTAAGGGGGATGTTACGTGGCGGTTGGCCGCCATTACAGTATATAAGAGTCATCTATGCATTACATTGAGAAAGATGAGAAGAATATACGTTTGACTGAGACTCTTAATTAGGGGACGCAAAAAGGGTCGTAAACTCCACACACTAAGGGCATAGCACAGAAAAACACTCCTTTGGATCCAAACATTTTCTGTGAAAAGGCCAGGTGACTTGGTCAGTCAACTTGGTGACGCTAATGCTGACCCAGATACTGACCCTGATGACCCTCAACCTTGAACTTCGCAGGCATCTCTTTCTACTAGTCAACGTATTCCTTTCACTGCTAACAAGAGTTGGTTTGACAAGTTCACGAAGAGATTCAACCTTATGAGTGTTCAGTTCCATGGAGAAACAGCCTTTGCAGACAATGATGGCGCAGAGTTGAAAAAAAAAAAGAGACTTTTAAGTCTATCATTGAAGAAGGGGGCTATTTGCCTGAACAGGTGTTCAACATGAACGAGACTGGCCTTTTTTGGAAGAGGATGCCATCAAGAGCATTCATCATAAAGGAAGAGGCCAAAGTCCCTGGGTTTAAGGCCTACAAAGATCCCTTTACACTCCTAATGTGTGGCAATGCTGCTGGCCATATGATACAGCCAGCGCTAATTTTTAATTCAAAGGTCCCAAGAGGCCTCAAGATCAAAAACATGAATGGATAAACATGCTATTGTCGAATGATTGGTTGCATAAGTGCTTCATCCCCCAAGTCAGGGTTTACCTCGCTGAAAAGGGCATATACATTTCAATGTATATTCACTGATGGACAACGTTGGAGGCCACGCACAAGACCTGAGTCTGAAGGTGTGCGCAATGAATTCTTGCCGCCAAGGACCACATCCCTCATCCAACCTATGGACCAGGGTGTTATTAGTGCTTTTAAGGCACTGTACACCATGCAAGACCTGGTTGAATCCATAGACACTGACGTTAACTTTTCAGTGTTGCATTATTGGAGGGAGTTTAATATCACAACGTGTAGCACATCGAGAAGGTGCTGAAGGAGATGAAGATGGAAACTTTCAATGCCACCTGGAAGGAATTGTGGCCAGAAGTGGTCCACGACTACAAAGGATATAACTTTGAGGAAATTCATCATTCTGCCATCAGTAAGTAAAGTAAAGTAAAGTAAAGCTAGTGTAAGGCTTTTCCAATATGAATGCGGATGATGTTAACGGGCTCCTCGATTGGCACAGAGAACCGGTAACAGATGAAGATCTGGCTGAGATGACTGGTGCGGACGAAGCAGCCTGGCAACCATAATGCGATCTGCAAAACATTTTCAGAAGATGGTGGAGGAATGATTCGTGCGTCACAGTTCAGAAAGGCAATCAACGGAGCCCTGCACATGTATTAAAGCATCTTAACTCAGGGAAAAAAAGCAATGCCTGCAACTGCCTATCACTATGTTACTGACACGGCCACCAAGGGAAGAGTCTGTTGCAATTGAGATTCCGGAGAGTGAGGACGAAGTTATGGAACCACCTGACTTATATGGCATCTGACCTTATGTTAGTAGTACTAATAAATAGGAATGATTCTAAAAGTCAGTTTAACTTTAAAATGTTTAAAAACTGTTTCAAAATAGAAAAAGTGTTCACAAAATACAAAAAAAGTATTTAAAAATACAATACACGGTTAAAAAAAAAGTATTTTGCGGATATCGTAAAAATATTGACTCCACATCGTGGAGTTTGACCTATCACAGGGTCTTGGAACCAATGATCAGTGATAAACGAGGTATTCCACCAGTATTCCACAGACAACAATGCAAATACACATGCAAGCACACACATGACAAGAGAGAAGGTATAACAATAAACAATTATTTCAATTAAAGACCTGATATTCCAGGATCATCTCTGTATGTGAACATTTTTCTTTTGTGCACACACAGGCATACACACAGACATACACACAGTGCTAAACTGTCAAGTTACATTAGGCCACTGCTTCTCCAGTACATTTGTCAGTTTGCTGCTGGTTGCAGGTAGCGAGACACATACATGCAAACATATTTATTTTCATCAGGCAAGAGCATCAGAGACAACAGGCAAAGGCTTCTAGGAATGTGACGTCTTCCTGTTGTTTCAAGTGTATTAAAAATATGGACATGCCCCGCAATATTTGACTGAACACAATTATATAAACAATAAAAGGAGGGATCCAGTCAAAATGACTGATGTCTGCCGCAATGTGAAAAACTGTCATGATGCTATCCATTTGGGGTGTAAATCGCGGGTTTTGTCACGATACGATATCATATCGATACAAAAAAACACGATACGATATTTGCCGATATCTTAAAGCCTGCTGTGATTCGTTCACGATACATCACGATATAGTGCTCTACGATCAATATTTTTTTTAAAATAAAAAATATAGAACAATATCCTGATTTATAACAATTCATACGCAAAATCAACGAGGTACTGCAAACTCTTTATTTAGGAAATTACAAGAGTATTGTAGTATACAAAGTGCTTATTTTAACACTGAACTTTGATGTCGTGTTTTTTCTTTAAATGTGCGGCGAGATTTGTGCTCCCTGAATATTTGATCACCGCATGGAAGGATTTACAAACTGCACGTGTCTTGTCCGTTGAGCCATCTTTTCTTTGGAATCCAAACGAAAGTGCTTCCAAACGAATGACTTGAAGCCTAAAGGGGAGCAAATTTCCTCGTCTTTTTGGACACTAGCCAAAGCACCAGCCCAGGAGCCGCATACTAGTTGTCGACTCCCCTTTCACGTGCCTGCTCTGCTCACAACACAACACGCCGTGCACTGCTCCCAGAAAGGGGAAGCAAGCAACAATGAACTGGATTTCAAAATAAAGTCGCGTCTAATGTCCGAGGTCAAACACGGCGATATAAATTGATGTTTACGTTTAGCATCGATGCCAATAAATCGTAGAGCATTATATCGATTAATCGATGTGTATCGATGAGTCGTTACACCCCTACTATCCATTACAGTTTATGATACAGTGTTGATGACAGTTTTTGATACAGTTTTGATGATAGTTTTCTTGATTGTATCAAGATGTAAGTTATATCAAGTCAAAGTCAAAGTCTGCTTTATTGTCAATTTCTTCACATGCCAAGACACACAAAGAGATCGAAATTACGTTCCCACTATCCCACGGTGACAAGACATAGTGCACAATATACATACAAGTAAACAACACAAAAAAATAAAAACAAGAAGGCACAAACAATGAATAAATAAGAGTGAAGAATAAATAATAAATAAACAAATAACATAATAAATAATAGGAGCAAAAATGGAGCAAGTGTGCATACAGCAGACAGTCAGAATATGGCGCCAAAGTAAAGGACGTTATGCAGAAGGGGGGAGAGAGTTCAGGATCCTAACAGCCTGGAGAATGAAGCTGTTGGTGAGTCTGGTGGTGGTCACTCTCTCCACCACAGCACCGTCGATGGTCAGTGGCAGGTGTTGGGTGTGACCCTTCCGGAAGTTAACAACAATCTCCTTGGTCTTGTTGACATTCAGCAGGAGGTTGTTGTGCCTGCACCACGTGGCCAGAAGGTCGACATCCGACCTGTACTGAGTCTCGTCGCCCCCGGTGATGAGACCCACCAGTCGTGTCGTCGGCATATTTCAGCACGCGGTTGCTACCGTAATTTGCAGTGCAGTCATGCATGCAGCCTTGGGGGCCCCCCGTGCTCAGCGTGATGCTGGCGGAGATTTTGTCACCAACACGTACCACGTGAGGCCTCTGACAGAAAAAGTCCAGTAGCCAGTTGCAGAGGTAGGTATTGAGGCCCAGCTTGTCGAGTTTGCAGATGAGTCGTTGTGGCACAATGGTGTTGAAGGCAGAACTGAAGTCCACAAACAGCCATCTGACATACGAGTCCCTTCTCTCCAGGTGGGTGAAGGCCGAGTGGAGGGCAGACCAGATGGCATCCTCAGAGGGCCGTTTGGCTCGATACGCAAACTGGAAGGGGTCTATGGTGGGGGGTAGAATGGATCTGATGTGCTCCATGACAAGCCGCTCAAAGCACTTCATGATAATGGGCGTCAGTGCCACGGGACGGTAGTCATTGAAGCAGGACGGAGCAGGTTTCTTCGGCACAGGTACGATGGTGGCAGCCTTGAAACACGAAGGGACGATGGCCTGCTGGAGGGAAATGTTAAAGATGTCCGTGAAGACACCCATCAGCTCCCCAGGGCAGTCCTTCAGCGTTCGACCTGGGATGTTGTCAGGGCCCGCCGCCTTACGGGTGTTGATAGCGGCAAGCGTCCTCCTCACGCTATCTGCAGAGAGGCACAGGGGCTGCTCGTGTGGAGGGGGAGGGGTCTTCAGCGGGCAAGAGCTGTTCTGAGCGTCGAAGCGAGCAAAGAAGCGGTTAAGATCGTTGAGCAGACGGATGTCGCCCTCACAGCCCTGCGGCGCGGGCTTGTAGTTCGTGACGGTCTAAATGCCCTGCCACAGGCCCGTGCGTCCCTGCTGTCCTTAAAGTGTGCGGTAATCTTGCAAGAGAATGCCCTTTTCGCTTCCTTGATGCCCCGGGACAGGTCGGGCCTCACTGTCTTCAAGCCAGCGTGTGTGTGTGTGTGTGTGTGTGTGTGTGTGTGTGTGTGTGTGTGTGTGCGCGCGCGTGGGTGTTTTTGTGTGCTTGTGTGTGACAGTTTTAGGGGTCGTGGTGACAAAGAGGAAGACTGAGATTCACATGGTCAGATGGTATGTAGAGTGACTCTGTCACCTTTTACTAAAGAGTGTAAAATCCACTCACATACGGGGCAAAGCCCACATTGAGTTACAATGTAGAAAGAGGGTGAACATGTATAAGAGGATTACGAAAAGCCTGAGTGTGCAATATAAAAGAGATAATACCTGAAGGGTAACAAGATGCAGAGAATGGGTAGAGAGATGGAGACAATGGAAAGATTCACTGATTTGAATAATGTTTTCACCATGGTTTCACGCAAAACCATTCTTCTCTCTATGTCTGTTTGTAAAAATGTCACTCTTAATGTAGTCTCGCCTTTAAGATGAAGTGATTCGTTAAAAGCCTACATTAACTTATCACACTGATGGAGATGAAAGTAAATCAGGCTATCCATGCATATCCAGAAACAGGTGTGTCTCACAGTAGAAGCGTCATTCAAAATCCACCTACTCCGCTGTTGGGGCACAAGTTGACAACCTGTGCTTGTCCACAGTCATTTGTGTAAGGGCAATATTTAATCACACAACTAAATGCCTAATACGTATATCAATTATATTTGAGTCAGAGGACTCAACTAATTTAAAGTGCTTTGTCAAACACACATTAGAAGGATAAGGAATGAATGGTTTATGTCTAACTCCAAAGGTTTATAAATGTATAATGTTTATCCATCCATCTATCCATTTTCTGTACCGCCTATACACACAGGGTTCGCGGACGTCATCGGGCAGTAGGCGGGGGACACCCTGAACAACCATCCTCACTCGCACCTATAGGCAATTTGGAGTGCTCAATCAACCTACCATGCATGTTTTTGGGATGTGGGAGGAAACCAGAGTGCCCGGAGAAAACCCACGCAGGCACAGGGAGAACCTGGAAACTCCACACAGGGAGGGCCAGAGGTGGAATCGAACACGCACCCTCCGAACTCTGAGGCGAACGTGCTAACCAATGCGCCACAGAACTGCCTACAGATGATGATAATTTGTTCCAGAAGGAGCGTCAGAAAGCGAAACCATCGCGTTATGAAGCAACAATACATAAAACCACAATAAACAAAAAATTCAGTACACCAAAAGCTTGAAGCATAACCTTACGTGGTCCGTATGTGGCACTTGACATGTCTGACATTTAAAATATTTGAAATAATAAGCTTGCAATACATTAAACATGACAAAATCACACTAATTAAACACACAATGTACTTCTTCATGTCATGTCTCGTCCCCAGTTTTGTTAGGTGTCTAGGTTGCCATGGTTTCTATTCGGGTTCTGACATGTCTCATCCCCAGTTTTGTTAGGTGTCTAGGTTGCCATGGTTTCTGTTCGGGTTCTGTCATGTCTCGTCCCCCGTTTTGCTATGTATCCCTGATCATGTCCAAAGTTTCTGTCAGTGTGTCTGTGTGCTCGCCCCACCCCTCCTGTGTGCCCATGATTAGTTTGATTATTCTCACCTGCCTCTTGTTACCTGTCGTGTATATACCGTTTTTTTCCGTGTATAGTGCGCAAAATTTAACTAATTTATTGTCCTAAAATCTGGGGTGCGCATTATACATGGGTACAAAAACATTTAAATTTTTTTTTTTTTAATTTTTTTTTTTTTTTAAAGAAAGTCATGGTACAACAAAACCAACAACAGGACTGACCGACAAAGTCGTGGAACAAAAAGACAGGGTGACATTACCAAAGACAGGAACAGAAACCAAACAGAGATCATGACAGTAACACATGCAATGATCCGACGGTGAGCGAGGGGCAGACAGGACTTACATAAATACAAAACACGTTACATCGATTGAGGTGACACAGGAAGAGAGGGGCGACGCGAACAGAAACTATGGCAACCTAGACACATAGCAAAACTGGGGACGAGACATGACAAATCTCCCTTGAAATAAAACTTGAAATCACCTTTCTTCTTGTTTGTTGTCAATCGCGCATCGCACTCAGCCATCCTGCCCAACACACTTAGTAAAATTCATAATTGACGACACATCCTTTGATGCGATGGTGCAATCCTTGATGGTGTGTTATTGTGAAATATTGTTTGTTTTTTAATCTCCATTGCGGACCGGACGTCATACGGAGGCCGCCATTACAGATGCGCAGAACGGTTGCGCAAGACACTTCAGCTATATAAAGAGCGAGAGTTCAGTTCTCCACCTATTAGTTTCAATTCACAGTTTAATTAGCAGTTTCAATCAGCAAATAACAAAATGCGTATTACAGGTAATATTTTATTTCACAACACTTTGCCTTGTTCCTTTGGTCTCTGCTGTTCATCCTAAAACACAAAGGCGCTCTTTAAGCAATGCGACAGTGAGCGCCCGGCGCGCTGCGGTTGCGCGACCGCACCAAATTAAGCTCCCTGCGCAGAGCGCACTGAGGTCCACTTAAATTTTAGAAAGTACATCAGGACTTTAAAAATATCTTCTAAATTTCAGCGACGGCTCTGTCACAATAATGCGACCAGCGCGGTGCAGTTGGGCGGTCGGCGGCGCGCTACGGTTGAGAGTTCTTTCTCGCGCTCTCTCTCTCGCTCTCGCACACACGCGCACACACGCACACGCGCACACACGCAAACCGGATATCATACGGAGGCCGCCATTACAGATGCGCAGAACGGATGCGCAAGACACGTCAGCTATATAAAGAGCGAGAGTTCAGTTCTCTACCTAAATCCGTATTACAGGTAATATTTTATTTCAAAACACCTTGCCTTGTTCCTTTCGTCTCTGCTGTTCACTTCAAACACGCTCCATACGACCGCAATGCTCTGGTATCAGACAAGGCTTGCTCGATCACCTGCTCGTTTGCTGTCACAATGTACCCTACACAAATCCGAAACATTTGTTGCGGCTCCGAGTCACGACGAGGGGCAAGTTTTGGTTTCCAAGGGTGTTTTTATTCCTCTTCAACGTCTCTCCCATACAGAGCCGCCTTTTTCACGTCCGCACGCCTTTTTCACATGCGCGCACGGAGCGCGGTGGTGCGTTTAGGGGCAGTCGGAGAAATCAACGCCAACAAAAAAAATTACATCCAGCCTAGTTAAGACCATACCAAAGACTATAAAAATGGGATCCATTGCCTCCTTGCGTGTGTGACGATCATTGGGACTTAAAAAAAAAAAAAAAAAATTAAAAAAATTCATAAAAATTGGGTGCGTATTATACATGGGTACAGGCTTTTTTCCAGCATCAGCATGCCATTTTTAGGGTGCGTATTATACATGGGGGCGCACTATACACGGAAAAAAACGGTAAGTCCTGTCTGCCCCTCACTCCCCGTCGGATCATTGCATGCATGCTTTTGCTGCTGTCATGATAATGCCACCCTGTCTGTTTTGTCTCACGTCTCTGTTCGGTTCCTGTTGTTGATTTCGTCAGTAAGTTAAGTTAATTTGCCGAGTATGTCTTTTGAGTTCCTCAATAAACCCTGGTCCAAGCTGCACTTGGTCGCCCTGCTCCATTTCCACACTCCGAAACCTGACACTTCATCCATGGTAGAAGAGCCAAAGTCCTGGAAATAATGTCCCAAAAGTAAATCAACGTGAACAAAAGGATGTCTATTTTTTACAAATACAGTGTAACATACGTAGGTAGTCCATACAGTGGGGCAAAATAGTATCTAGTCACCCACCAACTCTGCAAGTTCTCCCACTTGAAAGATGAGAGATGGCTGTAATTTTCATCATAGATTCACTTCAACTATGAGAGACAAAATGAAAAAAAAAATCCAGAAACTTATTTTTAAAGAATTTATTTGCAAGTTATGGTAGAAAATAAGTATTTGGTCAATAATGGCCTCGATCTGGGGCTCCGGTAAGATCTCCCCCCGTGGGGTCAAAATGATCACAAGAACAGTGAACAAAAATCCCAGAACCACACAGGGATTCAAATCCTGCAGTGCCAGACGTGTCCCCCTGTTTAAGCCAGTAAATGTCCAGGCCCATCTGATGTTTGACATTCAATATGACATTCTCTCAATCCTCTTCTGGATCATCCAAATGCTCTCTAGCAGTCTTGTAAGTGCACACAGGCACCCGGACCTACCGTGGCATTGTGCATGTGCGTAAGTTGTGCTGGTGTGTTGCATTTCGTGGATGTGTTCATTACTGAAAAGGCCCCACATTAAAGCTTGTTCTTAAAAAGATCCGTCGTCCAGCCTTTTAAATATAACATAAAATAGTTCTCTTTTTACACAGTTATCTTGTGAACTCAACTCTTCACCGTGAACCCCCATGATCTTGTGGTCTTGTTGGTGCAACTTTCCGTTTATTGTTTACAAATACATACAGTAGCTCTTGGTTCTTATTGCGTGAAGTCAACTCTCAGCGTGAACCCCTGTGATCTTGTGGTCTCGCGGGTGTATCTTTTCCAAGAACCGAGGCAAGAGTTTCTGACATTTTTTGCCAAAAAAACGAAAATGTCTGAGGCGGTTGACTGAAATGGTTGGCAACCAAATCAGGGTGTCCCCTGCCCACTGCACGAAGAAAGCTGGGACAGGCTCCAGCACGTCGGTGACCCTCGTGTGGAGAAGCAGCCATCCATCCATCTGTCCGCCCGCCCGCCCATCTATCCGTCCGTCCGTCCATCCACCCGCACGCACGCACACACACACACACACATACACACGACCCATTAATCCATCGATCCATTGATCCATCCATCCATCCATCCATCCCCATTTTTTGTACCATTTATCCAACTAATATCAGTTCTTGTCATTCTTCAAATTCCAGTTTGTTTACACAATATGGCGATGTATCACAGTGAGTATCGTCACTCCCTTGTCATCTGTTGGCTCCAGTGAAGTGCAGTAAGCCATTAGCACCTTTCAGAAACAACGAAAATAACTTGAGCAGGACTTCTTATGCATATTTTTGAAGATAATACGGAGTACATTTTCTCAGTTTTGTTCATTATGATAGCCATGTACTCATAACCTCAAAAAACAGCCAAGTCCTGAAAAGAAAAAGCTCCCAAAGCAAAGGGACATGTACCATGAACATAGTAATTGTCTTCCAATGTGCACGCCATTATCCAAAATCAGCGGTGTTTTTAGCTACCACAGATTTTGCTGTGATGTTGATTGAACCCACTCAGGATTACATTTATTGATGTCCCAGCATCTGCTTTCTCAGACACCAAAGTGCATGAAAACACCCAATCTAAAGGAATCATAGACTTGTGTAGGAAAGATATCTGGCAACGAAAAACACATTACACATTTGGACAAACAATTCAGCAGAACTGATGTTGACATTCGATTCTATACAATGTTTGATTGGGAACAGCGATCCATAACCTTATGTAGTCTTTTATCCAGTGAGGATTTTCTTTGCTACTTGCAGAGACGTATCTGCAACTTCTGGAGACTGGGTGGGTTGCCAGGGAGTCTCAGGGAATTCACATTAGATTATTTTTCTGGAATCTGTGTACTTTTTTTTTCTAAAGTAAAAAGTATGACAAATACACAACCCACTCAGCAGGCAAACATGACAGGCTGCCTGACCTGGGTGGTATATATGACAAATGGAAGATTGTTGGTTTGACTCCTCGTTGAGCAATTTCAGAGAGTCAGAGAGTAGGAGTCAGCTTTATTGTCAATTCCTTCATGCCAAGACACACAAAGAAATCGAAATTACGTTTCCTCCATCCCACGGTGACGAGACACAGTACACGAGTAACATACAAGTAAACAACGGGGGAGAGAGTTCAGGACCCCAAAAGCCTGGAGATCACAAACTTCGCCAGAGGCGAGCAGTGCTTGCATCCCACCACAGAGTCCCGGCACCATTCGCGCATTCCACCTCCTTGCGATGTTCCCCCTCGTACAATGGCCCGGTCCGCCCGATAGCACGCTAGCCGCTCCAGATGCACAGCAGTTACGCACTGTCCGGTTCGTAGATCTCAGCAGGCATGTTGATGCCCAGCAATCGAACGTTCGCCAGAAGAAAGGAAGGCACGGCCGGGCGAGCTGGGTTGGCCGCCAGCCTGGCCAGGACGCCCCCGCTCTCGCCCCTCTTCAGCCTCCTCGCACACCGCTTCCGACGCTTCAGGACGGAGCAGACCGAGCGCCTTTAATGTCCCCGCTTCAAAGTCCAGATCGCCACAAAAGCCGCTTTCGCCGATGTCGAGCAGAACCAGCCCGCTGTACTTGTAGCACAACCCGGTGCGACGAGACGAACACACAAAACTGTCGGACAAACCCACATTAAACGACAAAACAAAACACCGTTCGGGACAGAGAGAGGCCGCTGCGTGTGCACGCGCCGCCATCTTACTTATTTACAGGCCACACACTGTTTTGAGTATATTTCTTTAGTCGAGGTGTTATGAGTTACAAGTATAAATGTTTTTATACTTTTATACTTTTGGTTTTAAAACCAGCTCAGTGGCCTAGTGGTAGAGTGTCCGCCCTGAGACTGGAAGGTTGTGGGTTCAAACCCCGGCCGGGTCATACCAAAGACTATAAAAATGGGACCCATTGCCTCCCTGCTTGGCACTCAGCATTAAGGGTTGGAATTGGGGGTTAGATCACCAAATGATTCTCGAGCGCGGCACCGCTGCTGCTCACTGCTCCCCTCTCCCCCAGGGGATGAATTAAAATCACATGGGGATGGGTTAAATGCAGAGGACAAATTGGGACTTTAATCTTTAATCTTTTTTTTTCCACGGAGCAATTCAACACGCCTGTGCATACAGACACGCACAGACATACACACATGCTCTCGCATGCGGCTAAAGAGCTTTTGGTTGTGTGTCATAATCACATTTAGTGGAGGCAAGATGACACTAGAAATGTCTGCCAAGGACAGGAAAGGCAATGTGAGAACTTGTGGGTTTGTATTCAAACAAGAAATGAAAAAAAACCCTCAAAATTAGTCATATGCTGAGGTCAGACAGATTATCACTAGCTTCCCAACACCTTAGAGAAGACCAGCATGAGTGTGTGTGTTTGTGAGAAAGGAAGAGAGAGGCAGAAAAAAAAAAATCAAACACCCATGAGCCAAATTGTGTAAAACAATTCCAGGTTTCATGATGGTCAAAGTACAGCAAATGGTTAAACATTTGACTAATCACACAAGATCCACAAAAACAGATCCTTTATTACCCCCACACGCACGCACAAACGCGCACTCATACACGCACGCGCGTGCCCGTGCACACACACGCACGCACGCACACACACGCACACGCACACACACACACACATTGCCCCTTTAGATCAACAACCTTACTTTTCAAGTCCCTCAGCAGTGTATTTAATTATCTCTGTTGGATGAGCACACTTGATATACCCTTGTACCACTGTAATTGCTGATGAATGAAGTTACTGCACAACTCCCTCCGGCTGATGATGAGTGATTAAGTGTTAATAGTCACTAGAGAAGTAACTACCTTTCGGTAAAGTCCCATCAGCAAAATATAGATTTTGTTTTCTTGGTCAGACAAAACAAGTATTACAACTAATAATGACTCTCAACAACAACAAAATGTAGACTGCAGTTTGTAAAGAAAAACAAACTTAAAACACAATACACAGTATATTTTATTTAAATAGCACGACATCTATATACCGTATCTTCCGGCCTATAAGGCGCACCGGACTATAAGGCGCACCTTCAATGAATGGCCCATTTTAAAACTTTATCCTTATATAAGGCGCACCGGACTATAAGGCGCACCATTAATGCATCATGTCAGATTTTTAATCATTCTCCATTTTATCTTTTTTATTTCAACTTCAGACGGAACAAATTACTTTATAATCATAAAATAATGATCCATAGTCTTTTTGAGTCATGATTCATAGTCTTCAGCGGGCCACTTGTGATTGATTTCATGACACAATGCTTTGGGCCAGTTTAAATTTAGGAATTTGGTCCATATATAAGGCGCACCGGACTATAAGGCGCACTGTTGGTTTTTGAGAAAATTTTAGGTTTTTAGGTGCGCCTTATAGGGCGGAAAATACGGTACACACCCTAATCAGCGGGTAACACGGTACAGGTAGCAGCGATCAGTGCTAACTCACGTCCGTGCCACAGGGCGCTCGCTCAGCCGGCAACTTCCTCAGCCACACCCCTTTCATCACCGTAATGACTGTCACCTGTTCCCTCTTGTATTTGAACCCTGCACGTGTATTTCTCCCTGTCGGTGTCTCCTGTTGCTTCCCGTCTGTGTTCCTGTTGTTCCTGTACTGCTCGTCTATTTCCCCTCGGTCTCGTGTGGAGGCTCATGGTCAGAACCTGTCCCAAATCTGTTCCTGGTCCAAGCCGAATTTTGTTTCCTGCCCGCTGTCCGTGAGCCTCTTTCCCACCTGTGTCTTTGTTCACCTACCCCCCTTCCCTTCAATAAACCCTGGTCCTAGCTGCATTTAGTCGCCCTGCTCCACTCATTCCCTGACACTAATCCGCGCGCACAGTTCCACATTGGCGATGTGCGTCACTGCAGACGTGACTGAAGACAAGCGCAGGAGGCGCGGGAGTCCGGCAGCCGACCACGCACGAGGGAACAGCATCAACCGGTTTTGGAAGAGTCGGGGACACGTGACAATACATATTATGTGTTTGTTTTGGAGAGGGTTTACAAAGCCTTAATATTATGTAAAGGACCAAAATCCATCAGGAGATGAATGCGCAACCATAACTCACTTAGGTTTCGCTATGCATGATGTTCCCCAGGTTAGTGCAGTGTTATTTCTGAAGGTTAAAAAAAAACACTCCCCAATTGACTTGAAATACACCCATGTCCTCTAGGACCAACAAGAAATACTATGTCAAAGTGTCACTTCGCATTGCTTGACAAGGTAAACCACACCTCAAATTAACTTGCAATACCCATGCCCTCGAGCAGCAAACAAGAAACACTACGCGTTGGAAATTTCATTACAATGGTGTTTAAATTTCTAAATAATACATACACCGTTTCTACTTTGCAGATCTTCGTTCATTGTGGGTGGTTCTGGAACGCATCTTGCACCGTACAACAAATGAATAAGAAGTGGGGAAAGTGGCAGGCGGTGGTACCGTAAGAGAGGGAGGGCAGTAATGTCCTAATGATGTACTGGCTGTCAGTGCACTTGCTTCAGAGGCCAAATGATACTGTAAGAACAGTAGAGCTATTGATCCAGTCATTACACTGCACCACACAATAATGATTGTTTGTGTGTGTATGCATGTGTGTGAGAGCAGGAGAGCACTATACGTATACTAATACAGACTCACAATGTGTCTTTACAAGGTGGAGTAATAAGTTGAGATAAATGTTATGGTGTTGGTTTGTGTGAGGGAAGTTCTTACATAACAGTTCATCAATACTTCTCTCATTACCATGTGACATGAAACTCGACCTGAACTTGATATGCTTGATATGCGATATAAATTCTCGGCTTGAAAATGTCACTATCCCTAACTCACACACTAGAACACATCACTAGAAAAATAGAACACTGTAGTTCATGTGAATGAAAAAAAAAATTAAATTAGACCTATGTTTCTGTAAAAAGTAGGGGTGTAACGATACATCGATACACATCGATTAATCGATATAATGCTCTACGATTTATTGGCATCGATGCTAAAAGTAAACATCGATTTATATCGCCGTGTTTGACCTCGGACATTAGACGCGACTTTATTTTGAAATCCAGTTCATTGTTGCTTGCTTCCTCTTTCCGGGAGCAGGGAGCAGTGCGCGGCGTTGCTGCACGTGAAAGGGGAGTCGACAACTAGTACGCGGCTCCTGGGCTGGTGCTATGGCTAGTGTCCAAAAAGACGAGGAAATTGGCTCCCCTTTAGGCTTCAAGTCATTCGTTTGGAAGCACTTTGGATTCCAAAGAAAAGATGGCTCAACGGACAAGACACGTGCAGTTTGTAAATCCTGCCATGCGGTGATCAAATATTCAGGGAGCACAAATCTCGCCGCACATTTAAAGAAAAAGTTCAGTGTTAAAGTAAGCAATTTGTATACTACAATACTCTTGTAATTTCCTAAATAAAGAGTTTGCAGTACCTTGTTGATTTTGCGTATGAATTGTTATAAATCAGGATATTGTTCTATATTTTTTATTAAAAAAAAAATATATCGATCGTAGAGCACTATATCGCGATATATCGTGAATGAATTGCAGCAGGCTTTAAGATATCGGCAAATATCGTATCGTAGTTCTTTATATCGATATTATATCGTATTGTGACAAAACCCGCGATTTACACCCCTAGTAAAAAGTGTATGCTTGCATTACACTATACAAAAGTGTCAATCTCCCACTTGGTGTACAGAAAATCACATCACAACTGAGCACAACTGATATTTCTCACAAGCCAAGGAACATCTCAATTTCAAAACAAAACTATGCAAGTAAATCAACATTGGAATCTACCATTATTGTTTCAATAGCTTGCCATGTATTAATTGAAGGACTTGATTGTCACTGTAAAATTTATTATGGTTTTCTTTTCATTCTCTTTGTCAAGCTCACTTGTTTGTTTGCTCTCTCGCTGCACTTCTGGTAATGGATTCTTTCTAAATGGATTCTGAGAAATGAGAGGGCCTGATGATAGAAGGAGTAGATGGAAGTAGATGGAAGTAAAGGACGGAGAGGGGAGAACTTATTGCTCCTGTCAATGGAGTATCTTGGTTATGTATACCTCTCGATAAAAGGGCTAATTAAGCTTTTACAATTGAAAATTGTCTCTTTTACTATAATTTGCCGGTTGGCCATTCACTGTGGTAGGTTTTTGTATAGCTTTAAAACTCTAAATAGATATTACCTCTAAAGTTTAGAGGTAATATCTATTGGTTTAATTAATTAAAGACAATTACGTTTTTTTGCCATGTATAATGCGCAAAATTTAACTAATTTATTGTCCTAAAATCTGGGGTGCGCATGATACATGGGTACAAAAAAAAAAAAAAAGATTTATTTATTTATTTGTTTGTTTTTTATCCGGATATGATACGGAGGCCGCCATTACAGATGCGCTTTCTTCTCTGCTGTTCACTTCAAACACGCTCCATACGAACACAATGCTCTCGTATCAGACGCTTGCTCGATCACCTGCTCGTTTGCTGTCACAATGTACCCTACACAAATCCGAACCATTTCTTCGCTATTGAGTTTGCTAGCGCATGCGCAGTGATACTGACCGACAGAATAACATCCGGTTGTTCCCAAAGATGATCTTTTTTCTGAAATAATTTTACGTTTACGGACTTAAGTAGGGGTCAAAATTTGGGTGCGTATTATACATGGGTACAGGCTTTTTTCCACCATCGACATGCCATTTTTAGGGTGCGTATTATACATGGGGGCGCATTATACATGGAAAAAAACAGTAAGTAATTCCATTGAAAAGTACAGTTGTTTTACTGTTACTGATAACGGTGTTTTTTTTTTTGCTCAGATAATTATCATGATATCATTAAAAGAAAGAAATCAACATGTTTGTGGCACCAAAGTTAATCCCTCAAGGAAGCGAGTGTGTTAGTTATTGATTTCTGTGGTCAGCACCAGATTGCTATTGAATATGACTGGCACCATGGATTCTGAGTGTGTGTGTGTGTGTGTGTGTGTGTGTGTGTGTGCGCGTGTGTGTGTGTGTGCGTTCATGCGTCTTATAAAACAAGCATAACCACTTCTACTAGTCAGTTACTTCTTCCTATGAAAGACCAAAAGCAACACATTAACTCGACTTGATGGACTTGAAAAAGTTTGAGACAGAGAAAGAGAGAGCGAGAGAGAGACAGAGACGGAGAGAGAGACAGAGACAGATAGAGACAGACAGAGAGAGCGACAGACAGAGAGAGAGAGTGAAAGAAAATGAACTGCTATATGGTATAACTGCGATATAAAATCTACTGTATTACCCAGTCCATCTCTTTGCATGGGGATTGGTTTATGAAAGTCTTCATTTCTCACAGTTGTGAGGAAATCCAAATTTCTACCCTAGTCTGTACTTGTAGTCATGTCATCATTACAGTAAATATTTGCATGAAAAGCACTTCGGCTCGGTGATGCACTGGTTAGCACGACTGCCTCACAGTTAGGAGGGTGCAGGTTCGATTCCATCTCCGGCCATCCCTTTGTGGAGTTTGCATGTTCTCCCCGTGCCCGTGTGGATTTTCTCCGAGCACTCCGGTTTCCTTCCACATGCCAAAAATATCACTTACCAAAAACATGCTTGGTAGCCAATTGAGCACTCCAAATTGTCCCCAGGTGTGAGTGCAAGTGCAAATGGTTGTTCGTCTCTGTGTGCACTGCAATTGGCTGGCAACCAGTTCAGGGTGTCCCCCACCTACTGCCCGATGACTGCTGGGATAGGCTCCAGCACGCCCGCAACCCCCTTGGGGACAAGCGGTATAGAAGATGGATGGGGCACTTCTAGGACTTAAATGTAAAACAACCAAATAAAAAAACAGCGAGTAAAGCTATAGCTGAGGGTGCCATTGTGATGTTTTCTTACATCTTTTTTCTTACATCATTCTTTAGCAATACCATTACTTTAAACTACTGTCAGAGTAAGTTCCCATTAAACTTCTGCAACAATAAGTTGTCAGCAGAGTTCACCACCCTGAGAATGACGCAGCAAGCACTATCTTAAGAAGCAAACAGTATATGTTTTTGGATAGAAGCGGTCCCATAAGTGACCATGTGTTGGCATTTCAGCTATTTAATCAAACATGGAAATGAGAGATAGCACAGGTTTAATAAAATGAGCTGCACACCAAACACCCACTCAAAACTAAACAGCTGCATCTTTAAGTGTCAATTAGCCATTGAAAACTTGACGACTACTCACTTTTAGAGGGGAAGTGTATTCACTAGAGCTCTGACATACACAACATAATGTCATCTAATAAAAACATTATCAAACTTAATATAGGAAATGCAGCGACTCAGCACTTTAACTCAGTGTTAATTATCACATCGTCTCTTAATGAAGACTCACTCAGGAGTGTTAGTATGTCTTAATGAAAATACAGTGTACGCTCTGTTTGTGAATGTGTATACATTAATGCCACTGAGAATTTTTTTTGCCGTAATTAATTATGAAAATCACACCTGTTTGACAAACATGCTTTGAGGATAATGAATGTAACCACAGACACACAGAGGCAACCATATACCTGTGAGCCAAGCATTATACAGACTATTACCATACTCTGTTTTGTTAGCCTCACTTTTAAAAAAGTGAAGTTATTGGACACCTGCACATGATGCCAAATGTACAGCAGTCAAGATACTGAAAATGCTTATACTGTACATCTCACATCTCTTTCTCCCAGTCATAGTTCATTCACACTCCAATGACACTGCATCACAAGCAGGGACTTAAAGGTGGGGTTTCAGTAGCAAATCCAAACCTTCAAGTTGAGGAATTACAACTAGTACCTTAGCCACTCTATACCGCGTCTACTGTATATTCTTTCAAGAATTAAGGAAATACTTTAGCTTTGTGATTCATCACACTATCATTTTAACAAGAGCAAAAGACATATGGAGAGAAGACAAAAATTCTGTCCTACCGTTCTCACTGTCGGACTTGTTCTCGTGTTCGGTATCGGTAAGAGTCAGCACTGAGTTGGAGCGGCTGGATAAACAGGAACTCTGAGATGACTTTCCCAAACCTCCGTGGTCCCACAGCCGCATAGCTCTCTCTGATGACATCATAGCTTGACTGTCCACATCTTGGTCCTGGGCTGTAGCAACAGAGAAACCACCGTGGGGGAGGCACATCTCAGAGCAGAATGCTAGGCCTTGGCGTGATGGTGGATCGCAGATGCCCAGTTGACGGAGACTAAAATGATGACCTGTAATATAGTTAGGCTGTTTCAATGTTTCTTGAACCATTTGAAGCAAGACACCGTGATTTCTGGACTATAAACCGCACCCGATTATACAACTAAGATTAGGGGAAAATCCTGCTATATATACAAGCTGCACTGGACTATAAGACGCAGGTGTTTTAATGTTTAATTTCCATGTATAAGATAATATGCTCAAATCATACAATGCCATAAAAATCATGAAAAGTCTATAGATAATCAACACTATAAACCACAGGGTTCAAAGCTTGTGCAAAACGTTGCGGCTTATTGTCGGGAAAGTACGGTAGATAATAACATCGACTTGACGGCAGAACTGTAGAGAGTGGTTAATGCATCTGCTTTTTTATCCCAAAAAATCTGAATCAGAAGAATACAAATTGTCCATTGGTGTTATTGTGACTGATTAGTGTTTGTCTGAGCCCTGCAATTGATTGGGGGTGAGTTCAGACCACCCTGTCTCTGATACAAAATCACCTGGGCGCGGCTACAAGGATAGGCTGCTGCTTACTAATGGCCTCCAATAAAGGCAGGCCCAATAGAAAAGGGATGGATGGCTATTCACTTCATGCAAATGAAACCCGGGAAAAATATTAAACGACAAAAAAAATAAGCATGCCAACTTTTTATATTTGAAAATATGGAACTTTTGTGATTAAAGTATGAATTTACCGTAATTTTCGGACTATAAGTCGCACCAGCCATAAAATGCTCAAAAATGTGAAAATAAACATATTCTCAGTCGCATTTTGGGGGGAAATTTATTCGACAAAATCCAACACCAAGAACAGACATGAACGAGCAACAACAGGCTAAACGATACGGTATCCTAACGTGACAAACACAAACTAAGAGCTGAGAACGGCCCTGACGTAAAATTCAGTTATTTAAAAAAACTATCACATAAATAACACGTTTATAAAACCATCTGTGTCTCTCCAATTCATTAAATCCATCGATCGTCCTTTGTCAACAATGCCGTGTACCGCGCCGCAGTTCAAATTATTTCACAGGCCCATACAACGATATATAAACGATATTTTAAATAACTATCACATAAACAACAATATTATCAAACCATTTGTGTCACTCCAAATCATTAAATCCATCGATCAAATTTCTCGTCTTTTATTGATCACCCTTTGTCAACAATGCTGTGTGCCGCGCCGCAGTTCAAATTATTCCACAGGCCCATACAACGATATAGTATAAACTATATTTTAAATAACTATCACATAAACAACAATATTATCAAATAGGGGTGTAACGATACATCGATACACATCGATTAATCGATATAATGCTCTACGATTTATTGGCATCGATGCTAAAAGTAAACATCGATTTATATCGCCGTGTTTGACCTCGGACATTAGACGCGACTTTATTTTGAAATCCAGTTCATTGTTGCTTGCTTCCTCTTTCCGGGAGCAGTGCGCGGCGTTGCTGCACGTGAAAGGGGAGTCGACAACTAGTACGCGGCTCCTGGGCTGGTGCTATGGCTAGTGTCCAAAAAGACGAGGAAATTGGCTCCCCTTTAGGCTTCAAGTCATTCGTTTGGAAGCACTTTGGATTCCAAAGAAAAGATGGCTCAACGGACAAAACACGTGCAGTTTGTAAATCCTGCCATGCGGTGATCAAATATTCAGGGAGCACAAATCTCGCCGCACATTTAAAGAAAAAACACGACATCAAAGTTCAGTGTTAAAGTAAGCAATTTGTATACTACAATACTCTTGTAATTTCCTAAATAAAGAGTTTGCAGTACCTTGTTGATTTTGCGTATGAATTGTTATAAATCAGGATATTGTTCTATATTTTTTATTAAAAAAAAATATATCGATCGTAGAGCACTATATCGAGATATATCGTGAATGAATCGCAGCAGGCTTTAAGATATCGGCAAATATCGTATCGTAGTTCTTTATATCGATATTATATCGTATCGTGACAAAACCCGCGATTTACACCCCTATTATCAAACCATTTGTGTCACTCCAAATCATTAAATCCATCGATCAAATTTCTCGTCCTTTATGTCATCCTGGTGACAGAGGACATGTCCAGAGGATATGGCGCTTTAAAGTGTTAATTACTTTATTTGATTTTTTCTCTCTGTTTTTCACGTTTTGAATATGTTCAGGATAAAGATATCAAAGCATCTGAAGTGATCAACTATACTAAAAGTAACATGTGAAGTGGTCAACTACACTTGTAAGTGATGTGTTAATGATCAAGTAAACATTTGTGAAAAAAAAAACATATACCGTTTATTTCCGTGTATAATGCGCCCCCATGTATAATACGCACCCTAAAAATGGCATGGTGATGCTGGAAAAAAGCCTGTACCCATGTATAATACGCACCCAATTTTTTTTTTTTTTTGTGTTTGTTTTTTTAAGTCCCAACGATCGTCACACACGCAGGGAGGCAATGGGTCCCATTTTTATAGTCTTTGGTATGGTCTTAACTAGGCTGGATGTATTTTTTTTGTTGGCGTTGATTTCTCCGACTGCCCGTAAAGGCACCACCGTGATCAGTGCGGACATGTGAAAAAGGCGTGCGGACATGTGAAAAAGGCGGCTCTGTATGGGAGAGAAGTTGAAAAGGAATAAAAACACCCTTGGAAACCAAAACTTGCCCCTCGTCGTGACGGAGCCGCAAAAAATGTTTCGAATTTGTGTAGGGAACATTGTGACAGCAAACGAGCAGGTGATCGAGCAAGCGTCTGTTACGAGAGCATTGCGTTCGTATGGAGCGTGTTTGAAGTGAACAGCAGAGACGAAAGGAACAAGGCAAAGTGTTGTGAAATAAAATATTACCTGTAATACGCATTTTGTTATTTGCTGATTGAAACTGCTAATTAAACTGTGAATTGAAACTAATAGGAAGAAAACAACTCTCGCTCTTTATATAGCTGATGGGTCTTGCGCATCCGTTCTGCGCATCGGATCCATAGTGCGCATGCGCAGTGATACTGCCTCCGTATGACGTCCGGTCCGCGATGGAGATTAAAAAACAAACAATATTTGACAATAACACACCATCAAGGATTGCACTATCACATCAAACGATGTGTCGTCAATTATGAATTTTACTGACTAAGTGTGTTGGGCAGGATGGCTGAATGCGATGCGCGATTGACAACAAACAAGAAGAAAGGTGATTTCAAGTTTTATTTTGAGGGAGATTTGTCATGTCTCGTCCCCAGTTTTGCTATGTGTCTAGGTTGCCATAGTTTCTGTTCGCGTCGCCCCTCCCTTCCTGTGTCACCTCAATCAATGTAACGTGTTTTGTATTTAAGTCCTGTCTGCCCCTCGCTCACCGTCGGATCATTGCATGTGTTACTGTCATGATGTCTGTTTGGTTTCTGTTCCTGTCTTTGGTAATGTCACCCTGTCTTTTTGTTCCACGACTTTGTCGGTCAGTCCTGTTGTTGGTTTTGTTGTACCATGATTTTCTTAAAAAAAAAATAAAAAAAATTTAAATACCGTTTTTTTCCGTGTATAGTGCGCCCCCATGTATAATACGCACCCTAAAAATGGCATGCTGATGCTGGAAAAAAGCTTGTACCCATGTATGATACGCACCCAATTTTTATGATTTTTTTTTTTTTTTTTTTAAGTCCCAATGATCGTCACACACGCAGGGAGGCAATGGGTCCCATTTTTATAGTCTTTGGTATGGTCTTAACTAGGCTGGATGTATTTTTTTTGTTGGCGTTGATTTCTCCGACTGCCCGTAAAGGCACCACCGTGATCAGTGCGGACATGTGAAAAAGGCGTGCGGACATGTGAAAAAGGCGGCTCTGTATGGGAGAGAAGTTGAAAAGGAATATTTTGCCCCACTGTATGGACTACCTACGTATGTTACACTGTATTTGTAAAAAATAGACATCCTTTTGTTCACGTTGATTTACTTTTGGGACATTATTTCCAGGACTTTGGCTCTTCTACCATGGATGAAGTGTCAGGTTTCGGAGTGTGGAAATGGAGCAGGGCGACCAAGTGCAGCTTGGACCAGGGTTTATTGAGGAACTCAAAAGACATACTCGGCAAATTAACTTAACTTACTGACGAAATCAACAACAGGAACCGAACAGAGACGTGAGACAAAACAGACAGGGTGGCATTATCATGACAGCAGCAAAAGCATGCATGCAATGATCCGACGGGGAGTGAGGGGCAGACAGGACTTACCGTTTTTTTCCGTGTATAGTGCGCCCCCATGTATAATACGCACCCTAAAAATGGCATGCTGATGCTGGAAAAAAGCCTGTACCCATGTATAATACGCACCCAATTTTTATGAATTTTTTTAATTTTTTTTTTTTTTTTTTAAGTCCCAATGATCGTCACACACGCAAGGAGGCAATGGATCCCATTTTTATAGTCTTTGGTATGGTCTTAACTAGGCTGGATGTAATTTTTTTTGTTGGCGTTGATTTCTCCGACTGCCCCTAAACGCACCACCGCGCTCCGTGCGCGCATGTGAAAAAGGCGTGCGGACGTGAAAAAGGCGGCTCTGTATGGGAGAGACGTTGAAGAGGAATAAAAACACCCTTGGAAACCAAAACTTGCCCCTCGTCGTGACTCGGAGCCGCAACAAATGTTTCGGATTTGTGTAGGGTACATTGTGACAGACAGCAAACTAGCAGGTGATCGAGCGAGCGTCTGATACAAGAGCATTGCGGTCGTATGGAGCGTGTTTGAAGTGAACAGCAGAGACGAAAGGAACAAGGCAAAGTGTTGTGAAATAAAATATTACCTGTAATACGGATTTAGGTAGAGAACTGAACTCTCGCTCTTTATATAGCTGACGTGTCTTGCGCATCTGTTCTGCGCATCTGTAATGGCGGCCTCCGTATGATATCCGGTTTGCGTGTGTGCGCGTGTGTGTGAGAGAGAGCGAGAGAGAGAGAGCGCGAGAGAGAACGCTCAACCGTAGCGCGCCGCCGACCGCCCAACTGCACCGCGCTGGTCGCATTATTGTGACAGAGCCGTCGCTGAAATTTAGAAGATATTTTTAAAGTCCTGATGTACTTTCTAAAATTTAAGTGGACCTCAGTGCGCACTGCGCAGGGAGCTTAATTTGGTGCGGTCGCGCTCACTGTAGCATTGCTTAAAGAGCGCCTTTGTGTTTTAGGATGAACAGCAGAGACCAAAGGAACAAGGCAAAGTGTTGTGAAATAAAATATTACCTGTAATACGCATTTTGTTATTTGCTGATTGAAACTGCTAATTAAACTGTGAATTGAAACTAATAGGAAGAAAACAACTCTCGCTCTTAATATAGCTGACATGTCTTGCGCATCCGTTCTGCGCATCTGTAATGGCGGCCTCCGTATGACGTCCGGTCCGCGATGGAGATTAAAAACAAACAATATTTGACAATAACACACCATCAAGGATTGCACCATCGCATCAAACGATGTGTCGTCAATTATGAATTTTACTGACTAAGTGTGTTGGGCAGGATGGCTGAATGCGATGCGCGATTGACAACAAACAAGAAGAAAGGTGATTTCAAGTTTTATTTCGAGGGAGATTTGTCATGTCTCGTCCCCAGTTTTGCTATGCCATAGTTTCTGTTCGCGTCGCCCCTCTCTTCCTGTGTCACCTCAATCGATGTAACGTGTTTTGTATTTAAGTCCTGTCTGCCCCTCGCTCACCGTCGGATCATTGCATGTGTTACTGTCATGATCTCTGTTTGGTTTCTGTTCCTGTCTTTGGTAATGTCACCCTGTCTTTTTGTTCCACGACTTTGTCGGTCAGTCCTGTTGTTGGTTTTGTTGTACCATGACTTTCTTTAAAAAAAAAAAAATAAAATAAAAAAAAAAAATAAAATAAATTTTTTTTTTGTACCCATGTATAATGCGCACCCCAGATTTTAGGACAATAAATTAGTTAAATTTTGCGCATTATACACGGAAAAAAACGGTATAAGTTGCTCCTGAGTATAAGTCGCCCCCCCACCCAAATTATGAAAAAAAAAACGCGATTTATAGTCCGAAAATTACGGTAGTATGAATAAGTTCAAGTTATTTATCTTGTTATATTAACTATTCATTCATTCATTCATTCATTCATTCATTCATTCATTCATTCATTCATTCATTCATTCATTCATTTATCCTCTGAACCACTTCATTCTTGAAAGGGTTGTGGGCATGCCGAAGCCTGTCCCAGCAGTCTTTGGGCATTTGGCAAACTGGTCACCAGCCAATCGCTAGGCAAATATTTTTTCTGTGAAACTGAATAAAATCATAAAGTGAAATACAAGCAAAATGCCAAGTTTCATCTGCTGCTATTAGATGTAAAATGTAAAAGGTCATTGTAAATATGATACCGAAGGCAGTAAAAACTGTCACGTTGAGCATTCATTTTCTCTGAGGTCAGGCCGTGAATTAACCAAGACTAATATCATAATTTATTTTTATTTAACCTTTATTTACCCAGGCAAACAATTAAGAACAAGTTCTTATTTACAACTGCGGCCTGACGCAAAGAACAAGGGCTCTTTGAGGGGGGTGGGGGATGGAGTCACATTATACATTACAATGTGATGATATCACTGATGGAATTTTTGAAACTATACACTATGACAACAACTGTTTAATAACAACAACTTGGTTATTATTAAGTACTTATAACGATTCATTCACAAACACTATGAATTATGACCAATTTAAAATGGTTACCATTGAATGAAATGTTTTGTACCGTATTTTCCGCCCTATTAGGTGCACCGGGGGAAAGGCGCACCTTCAATGAACGGCCCATTTTAAAACTTTGTCCATATATAAGGCGCACCGGACTATAAGGCGCATAAAATAGAAGCTTTACTGCAACAAACTGAGGTTGACTAGGGTTGCGGTATGCACCCACTAGCCAATAACCAACGAGCCCTCTGTAAACAATCGCGTTTCTCAAACGATCTCCTATAAAATGATTGGAACTGACTAAAGTTCAATCTAACGCATTGGTACTACTAACCTATGTTTCACTTCCATATCGATCCGTAGATTTACTCGAAACATTAACAGAGCAGCCTATTTTGACATGAAATAGCCTCGCGCCTATAGCAGCTATCGTTATAGCATTAGCCATCCGCAATTTCCTATGAGCCTCAGCTCGCAATCTCCCATGAGCCTCAGCAAAGTGTAAACCAGTGGTCACCAAACTACGGCCCACGGGCCGGATACGGCCCACGGGACCGTTTAATCCGGCCCGCCAACCCTGATTATTAAACCTTTTTGTTTTGGTCATTTTGCCTGCAATGACTGCATTTCCCCAGTAGATGGGGAAGCGCTCGCCTGCGCATTTACTACCGGAAGCCGTGTCAGAAAGCTCGGTGCACACTCACAAGTGCGTGTACGTACGGACATGGCGCACTCGCGCTCTATTTGTATCAGTCCCGAATTTAGAGCGTGGGCTGTGACGACAGCATTCTTGTAATTCGCACAAACTGACACCGGCCCCCCATCAGAGAAGGGAAAAGTTATGTGGCCCTCACAGGAAAAAGTTTGGGGACCCCTGGTGTAAACAATCGCGTTTCTCAAACGATCTCCTATAAAATGATCAGAACTGACTAAAGTTCGATCTAACGCATTGGTACTACTTACCTATGTTTCCCTTCCATATCGATCCGTAGATTTACTCGAAACATAAACAGAGCAGCCTATTTTGACATGAAATAGCCTCGCGCGTATAGCAGCTATCGTTATAGCATTAGCCATCCGCAAAAACCCATGACCCTCAGCTCGCAATCTCCCATGAGCCTCAGCAAAGTGTAAACAATCGCGTTTCTCAAACGATCTCCTATAAAATGATCAGAACTGACTAAAGTTCGATCTAACGCAGTGCTTCTCAATTATTTTCTGTTACGCCCCCCCCTAGCAAGAAGAAAACTATTCGCGCCCCCCCTCCCCACCGTGACTATCCTAACTTGTCTTGTAAGTCGTAAAAGGGGGGCGCGCCCCACTATTTGAGAAGCACTGGCCTAGGTGACTGATTCACAATTTGGTTTTGTCTGATATCAGAGATTAAATAAAGAAAACCAACTGGCTGATTGATTTGTTTTAATTGAGAGGGGAAAAAAACAGCAAAAGCATTTCACTAGCTGACCAGGAGATGGCGACAGCGTGGCATCTGAAGACCATGGATTGTTTGTTCTGCTATAGCCTAGGATGGAAGTAAGATGGCGGCGCGTGCACACGCAGCGGCCTCTCTCTGTCCCGAACGGTGTTTTGTTTTGTCGTTTAATGTGGGTTTGTCCGACAGTTTTGTGTGTTCGTCTCGTCGCACCGGGTTGTGCTACAAGTACAGCGGGCTGGTTCAGCTCGACATCGGCGGAAGCGAGTTTTGTGGCGATCTGGACTTTGAAGCAGGGACATTAAAGGCGCTCGGTCTGCTCCGTCCTGAAGCGAGAGCGGGGGCGTCCGGGCCAGGCTGGCGGCCAACCCAGCTCGACCGGCCGTGCCTTCCTTTCTTCGGGCGAACGTTCGATCGCTGGGCATCAACATGCCTGCTGAGATCTATGAAACGGACAGTGCGTAACTGCTGTGCATCTGGAGCGGCTAGCGTGCTATCGGGCGGACCGGGCCATTGTACGAGGGGGAACATCGCGAGGAGGTGGAATGCGTGTCTACATCCGTGACGAATGGTGCCGGGACTCTGTGGTGGGATGCAAGCACTGCTCGCCTCTGGCGAACTTTGTGATCTTCAGGCTTTTGGCGTCCTGAACTCTCTCCCCCGTTGTTTACTTGTATGTTACTCGTGTACTGTGTCTCGTCACCGTGGGATGGAGGAAACGTAATTTCGATTTCTTTGTGTGTCTTGGCATGAAGGAATTGACAATAAAGCTGACTCTGACTCTCTGACTCTCTAGGTGACTGATTCACAATTTGGTTTTGTCTGATATCAGATATTAAATATAGAAAACCAACTGGCTGATTGATTTGTTTTAATTGAGAGGGAATAAAAACAGCAAAAGCATTTCACTAGCTGACCAGGAGATGGCGACAGCGTGGCATCTGAAGACCATGGATTGTTTGTTCTGCTATAGCCTAGGTGACTGATTCACAATTTGGTTTTGTCTGATATCACATATTAAATAAAGAAAGCCAACTGGCTGATTGATTTGTTTTAATTGAGAGGGAAAAAAAACAGCAAAAGCATTTCACTAGCTGACCAGGAGATGGCGACAGCGTGGCATCTGAAGACCATGGATTGTTTGTTCTGCTATAGCCTAGGTGACTGATTCGCAATTTGGTTTTGTCTGATAATAGATATTAAATAAAGAAAACCAACTGGCTAATTGATTTGTTTTAATTGAGAGAAAAAAAAACATCAGCAAAAGCATTTCACTAACTGACCAGGAGATGGCGACAGCGCGGCATCTGAAGACCATGGATCGTTCTGCTAGGCCGGTTTAAAAAAAAAAAAAAAAAAAAAACGTAATTAGCTAGGGGTCAAAGGTCAAAGTTTACGGTTCAAAGTTCACCCAGGGGTCAAAGGTCGGTTCAAAGTTCACGGGGTCATGTGCACATTTTCGATTTTTAACTAGAGTTGAAAGTTCAGGGTTCAAAGGTCACCCAGGGGTCACCACGGGGTCACCACGGGGTCACCGCGGGGCCACGGGGTCACCACGGGGTCACCGCGGGGTCACCGCGGGTTCAAAGTTCAGGGTTCACTTTTTCTTTTTTTTTTTTTTTTTTTTATAAGGTTAACCTTTATTTAACCCAGTGCTTCTCAATTATTTTCTGTTACGCCCCCCCCCCCCCCTAGCAAGAAGAAAACTATTCGCGCCCCCCCTCCCCACCGTGACTATCCTAACTTGTCTTGTAAGTCGTAAAATGTTGCACTGTCGCAAACGTGACAGACGTAACAATGAGAGCGCCACTGCCCCCTGCTGTAGTAAACGCGCAATTACACTTTATTCTAGTACTGCCAAAAAAAAAGCCTGTTCCCCAGGGTCACACGCGCCCCCCCAGGAATAGCACCGCGCCCCCCAAGGGGGGCGCGCCCCACTATTTGAGAAGCACTGATCTAACGCATTGGTACTACTTACCTATGTTTCCCTTTCCTTTTCGATCCGTAGATTTACTCGAAACATGAACAGAGCAGCCTATTTTGACATGAAATAGCCTCGCGCGTATAGCAGCTATCGTTATAGCATTAGCCATCCGCAAAAACCCATGACCCTCAGCTCGCGATCTCCCATGACCCTCAGCAAAGTGTAAACAATCGCGTTTCTCAAACGATCTCCTATAAAATGATCAGAACTGACTAAAGTTCGATCTAACGCATTGGTACTACTTACCTATGTTTCCCTTCCATATCGATCCGTAGATTTACTCGAAACATTAACGGAGCAGCCTATTTTGAAATGAAATAGCCTCGCGGGGTACAACAGCTATTCGGTGACGCCCCCTGACTACAGTTACCGTAATGTTGGGAAGAGATGCGACCTTGTCATTTACTAGTCGTACTAAAACGTACTAAAGCATTTTGGCAGAGGACTGTGTACAACCAGTATGGATCAACAAATTCATCACTTGATCCATATATAAGGCGCACCGGACTATAAGGCGCACTGTTGACTTTTGATAAAAATTTAGGTTTTTAGGTGCGCCTTATAGGGCGGAAAATACGGTAATAGATATTCAAAAACTAAAGAATATATCGTGCCCTATTTTCAGTCAGGGCGCAAGCCTAGGGCAGTGTGGCGCAAAACGGGTGGGGCCAAACAAGGTTTTGATACATTTGGAGACCAATGCTGCTGGGCACAGGGAGACGAAGGCTGTCTGCGCCATGTGAGTGTCAGTACAGTCATTTAGTCATGTGGCTTCTTCCCATCCCTTTAAATATGGCACACCTTTTTTGCATAGAAAGTCTAGACATGGCAGAAAGTGCAAGACAACCCAATTTCTGCAAAAAAACATTTGCTCAAGGTCAAAGTACGCAATATAACCTACGTATTTACGGAACTACAGTGAGGTAAAGCCCTTAGACACGGCTTTACTTCGTGTCCATGCCTTCAGTAAAAAAATAAATGAACAAAATGAAAATTGAAGAAAAAGGAAACGCACACACGCGCACACACAGACACACACACGCGCACACACACACACACACACACACACACACACACACACACACACACACACACACACCTAAAACAATATTATGATGATAATCATGTGTTTTTTTACTAATAATTCCTACAATGATTCAGAAGAATTGTCCCACACAGTTGCTATGGAGAAACGGTTTCCCTGCGCTTTGATCAAAATCCACCAATGGCATCGGACCATCTGCGCCATGAACCAGAGTCCTATTTTTGTGCCCAGCACAAATGTAAGCACGGGCATGGGGATTTCCTTTTTTTAACAATACGCCGGAACGCTTATTGAGGCTGAAAAGTAGTACGGAAGAGGATTAGGGCCAGTGAAGAAAAAAAAAAACGAGGGGTACAGGATTCTGACTTTTTTCTCAGAATTCTGACTTTAAAGTGGGAATTCTGACTTTATTCTCAGAATTCTGACTTTATTCTCGGAATTCTGAGAATAAAGTCAGAATTCCGACTTTAAAGTCAGAATTCTGAGAATAAAGTCAGAATTCTGAGTTTAAAGTCAGAAATTGGGAATTCTGACTTTAAAGTCAGAATTCTGACTTTATTCTCAGAATTCTGACTTTAAAGTGGGAATTCTGACTTTAAAGTCAGAATTCTGAGAATAAAGTCAGAATTCTGACTTTATGGCGTGGGGTGGCGGAGGGAGAGTCAGTGTGGTGTGGTTTTGACTAGAGGGACATTATGTCGTAAACGAGTGACTTTTTGCGTGCCAGAGGATTGCCGGAGGACATCATTTCACACTTGGAGGAGCAGGGGGTGAGTAAATAAAGCATTGTGTTCATTTTCGTGACTGTTGCGTATATAACTGGCTCCGTGTAGCATGTAGCTCCGTTGCTAATTGATAGCTCTTGACGGGACGCGCCGCATTTACACGTAAAGAAGCATTATGCGTATTTTTGTTCATTCAGTAGTCAGTTTCATTAAACCGATGACGTAATGCACGATTATAACTATATATACACGTCACGGCAACGTCACAAAGCGTCGGTAAAACACCGCGACTCGCGGCATAAACTATGCCTTGCTAATTGTGACCGGCCGCAATATCATTAAATTAACCTTAAATTTAACTCAATACACTGATCACACTGTTGTTTAAGAGTGGTGATTCTACGCGCCACAATTCAAGGTTACATCATTTGAAGGATAATCATGCACACACGCACGTCTTTATTTACTCACTGGATGAGACTTGTTTAGTGATGTTACACCTGACATCGTACCAGGAGTATTAGTATTAAAAACAACTTTATACAATAAGCATACTGTCATAAAGTCATTTTTCAAAATGCCCACTGTTGTGTTTGACAAATTGTAATTGTTTTTACTTTGTTGTGCAGATAAAGTGACTGATGGAGGGTGCAACTCAACCAGTGCCTGATTTGGATGACTTAATCAAGCTATGCTTTAGACTTGCATTCAGCAACAAGGAAATACTTGCAGTTTTAGCACATAATGCTCAGACTATTATAAGTATTAGGACTCTGAAGAGAACTTGTAAAAGACTTGGTCTGTTCCGAAGAAAGAATCAGTCGGACCTGGGAGATGTGTTGGCTTTTGTCCAGCATGAAATCCTGACTTGTGGCCAGATGCAAGGTTATCGCTGGCTTCATCGACGTGCGATTCAAAAAGGATTTGTTGTCTCACAAGATACAATAAGACAAATTATAAAATTGGTTGACCCAGTCGGCGTGGAATTAAGAAGAGCACGATGCCTTAGAAGACGCCAGTACAGCTGCAGAGGCCCAAATGCTCTTTGGCACATGGATGGCTATGATAAATTAAAACCCTGAAAATGGTTGTGTTGACAAAACCACTCTGACAATTTTGCTGGGGAGAAAAGTTTTCTTTACGGGAGAAGTACTGCCAATCAGCGCATTGAAGGGTGGTGGTCCATCCTTCGCAAACAGAGCGCACAGTTCTGGATTAATTTATTTCAAACTCTTCAGGAGGATGGTCACTACACAGGAGATTTTCTGGATAAAAGTCTTATCCAGTTCTGCTTTCTTAATCTTGTGCAGGTAAAATATTTTGTCTCTCCCATCATATTTTTGAAGTTGAAATGAATAAATTGAATAATAAAAAATAACAATGTACTTAAATACTTAACTATGCTGCTCTTGTGCAGGATGAGCTGGATGAAGTTGTGAACACATAGAACTCACACAAAATAAGACCAAGGTCGAACGGTGATACAGCTTCAGGCCGGCCAGTCGTCATGTATTCATTCCCTGCCATGCACAGTGCCGAGGATCGACTGAAACCCACTGGAATGCAAGATATCACTGCGTGTATGGAAGAGTGCACTCCAAAATGCCAGTTTCCTTGCGATGAAACTGTATTTGAACTGTGTTGTCTGCTAATGGAGGAAAATGAATGGCATGCTCCATCAGATCCATTGCATGCAAGTGACTTGTATCTTATGTTGAGAGAGGAATTACTGAAGATTGTTTGACAAGCGTATTGATGTAATACATATAAACTCAGAAAATAATTTTTCAGATTTTTTTTAATCAGTAGTCTGTATACTCAGTTACTATGTTTTTTTCGTCCTACAATGCCTTCTTGACCTTTAAATATTCCTTAATGACCCAAATTAAACAGAATAATTCATTGCAAAATTGCATTTTTTTAACTATGCTTACCTGATCTATGGTTATTCTTTTCCATTTGTGACTAACAAGATGTTACATTTTGCTTGAAATGTCCTGAACTTGACTGCTTAAATATGTATTAAGTATTAATGTATTACTTGTATATTAAAAATTGTGTCTTTTCATAGAAGGCATCTGTACAACATAATACTTTATTTTTATATACCAACATTCAGGTGCAGTCAAGAAATACATAGTGGATGAAGAGTGAGTTTATTGAATGCAATAAAATATTACCACTCTTCATTACAGAAGCATTCACTTAATACTATGTAGCTGCTGAAAACAACCATCCAATGGTTATGCATAACATCTTGGGTCATTTTAATAAAGCCCTAGAACTTTTATATAACTGGAACACAATGCCAAATGCAAGCTGTTTCTATAAAATTCTAAAAACTGTGAAGGAACGAATACAAAGTTTGTTTCTATTTGACCAATACGAACAGTGAACAAAATATGTTGTGTTGATGCAACTTACAACGGATAATTAACGGAGTTATGGTTATTGACAGAATTAAACAATATCCATGACCCAGATATTGCTTTCGAGAACGGCATTGAATTCTGATCGGAAGTCTGGGAAATTTTCATAGCTGTCAGCAATGTACAAAACCTTTCCACACGTGTCCCCCACTGGTCTTCTACTAAACTCTGTCATTTGTTGAAACTGTTCCTCTCTGGTCAAAACCACACCACACTGACTTTCCCTCCGCCACCCCACGCCATAAAGTCAGAATTCTGACTTTATTCTCAGAATTCTGACTTTATTCTCAGAATTCCGACTTTATTCTCAGAATTCTGAGAATAAAGTCAGAATTCCGACTTTAAAGTCAGAATTCTGAGAATAAAGTCAGAATTCTGAGTTTAAAGTCAGAAATTGGGAATTCTGACTTTAAAAGTCAGAATTCTGACATTATTCTCAGAATTCTGACTTTAAAGTGGGAATTCTGACTTTAAAGTCAGAATTCGAGAATAAAGTCTTTATTCTTTAAAGACTTTAAAGTCAGAATTCGACTTTAAAGTCAGAATTCCCACTTCAAAGTCAGAATTCGAGAATAAAGTCAGAATTCTGACTTTAAAGTCAGAAATTCGTAATTCTGACTTTAAAGTCAGAATTCTGAGAATAAAGTCAGAATTCTGAGAATAAAGTCAGAATAAGTCAGAATTCTGAGAATAAAGTCAGAATTCTGAGAAAAAAAGTCAGAATCCTGTCACCCTTCGTTTTTTTTTTTCTTCACTGGCCCTAATCCTCTTCCGTAGTACGCCTCTTCCGTAGGAAAAGGGAGCAACAGCAATGTCTAAATGTTTTATGTTAACTTTATATTAATTTATACAAACATAGTTGCTCCGTCAGAGCACAGACACGGTACACACAGCTTGGTAACTTTTCCATTACACATAGGCAGAGCTCATTAACGTCATAACACATTTATTCAAAACATTCAGTAGATAACAAGACATTCTTATGAGGATATGTTTTTCCTTCTTTTCCCCTCCCCTTCCGTATTCCTGCTTGCGGACAGTATAAAACCATCTGATCTGGAGTCTGACGTTGTTCTCATCTCCTGAAGTGCACTTGTACTGACTGCCGTGAAGCAACCCAAGATCTTGCAAAAATAAAGAATGGTTTATGTGGAGGTGGTTGTTTCTTTATGGTTTTCTTCTTTTTTGTGTGTTAAAACTGCCGAGGGTGAATCCAGAGTTTTCTTTTTAATGTGTTAAAACTTCTGAGGGGGAATCCGGGGTTTTCTTTCTAAAGCGTTAAAACTTCCGAGGGGGAATCCGGAGTTTTCTGTCTTTTGTGTTAAAACTCCGAGGGGGAATCCGGAGTTTTCTTTCTAATGTGTTAAAACTTCCGAGGAGGAATCCGGAGTTTTCTGTCTTTTGTGTTAAAACTTCCGAGGGGGAATCCGGGGTTTTCTTTTATGTTGTGTCATTTGTGAGTGTTTTTGTGCTGTTGTGCTCGTGTATTGTCTTGTCTGTATTGTGGAGGGCGATAGGGTGTTGACTTGCTATAAAGCAGAGCAGACATATTCAGGGCGTTGGCTCTTGAATGTCTGGTTGTAATATTGTTGCAGTTTTTTATTCATGATTGTTACAATAGTTGTTTTTATTACTACATATTATTACCGTATTTTCCGCCCTATTAGGCGCACCGGGTTATAAGGCGCACCTTCAATGAACGGCCCATTTTAAAACTTTGTCCATATATAAGGCGCACCGTACTATAAGGCGCATAAAATAGAAGCTATACTGCAACAAACTGAGGTTGACTAGGGTTGCGGTATGCACCCACAAGCCAATAACCAACGAGCCCTCTGTAAACAATCGCGTTTCTCAAACGGTCTCCTATAAAATAATTGGAACTGACTAAAGTTCGATCTAACGCATTGGTACTACTTACCTATGTTTCCCTTCCATATCGATCCGTAGATTTACTCGAAACATTAACAGAGCAGCCTATTTTGACATGAAATAGCTTGCTGCGTATAGCAGCTATCGTTATAGCATTAGCCATCCGCAAAATCCCATGAGCCTCAGCTCGCAATATCCCATGAGCCTCAGCAAAGTGTAAACAATCGCGTTTCTCAAACGATCTCCTATAAAATGATCGGAACTGACTAAAGTTCGATCTAACACATTGGTACTGCTTACCTATGTTTCCCTTCCATATCGATCCGTAGATTTACTCGAAACATTAACGGAGCAGCCTATTTCGAAATGAAATAGCTTCGCGGGTACAACAGCTATTCGGTGACGCCCCCTGACTACAGTTACCGTAATGTTGGGAAGCGATGCGACCTTGTAATTTACTAGTCGTACTAAAACGTACTAAAACATTTTGGCAGAGCACTTTGTACAACCAGTATGGATCAACAAATTCATCAATTGATCCATATATAAGGCGCACCGGACTATAAGGCGCACTGTCGACTTTTGATAAAAATTTAGGTTTTTAGGTGCGCCTTATAGGGCGGAAAATACGGTAATAGTATTAATTTGGATTAATGGTGAAAATGGAAGGTGAATTTGATCGAGAGAAGGATTGGTTTGATCTGGAAGCACTCCCATTGGCAGATAAGAGTCTGAGAGATCAACTGATTGCCACAGTTGCAATTCAAGTGGAAAACATTCCGCCAAAAGAGCGCGATGAAAAACGAAAATAAATGACTGATTGGATTAAGAACTTTCAAAGATCTGGACACTTCCCTACTGATGATCACAAAGCTGATGTGTGGCATTGTTACAAAAAATGAAGCTAAATTAGTTGTCAGATAGGAAGAATTGACTGCTGTTATGTGTTTGTGCGTGATGTCTGTGGAATTTTAATGTCAGTCTGTTGTCGTCCTATTATGTCTTTGTGCGCGCAGAGGATCCTCATGAGTGGGTACATGAGTGTGTGTGAATGAGATGTGTGTTCAATGGAAGAAATCAGTAATGGAGAATGTTCAGGAGGCTGTTGAGCGATAATAGGGAAATTGAGAAGTGGATGATGGTGTGTTTAAGTTGGTTAGAGAAACTAAGATGAGCAAGGTGTGCCAGTAGAGAAAATAAGACGTGTGTGGCAGAAAGTGACTAGAACGGTGGCTTGATAGGATGAGAATAAGAGACAACAAATGTGTAGAAGACAATGAAAGATGACGAAGGGCGCAATAGCAAAGTTGGCCTGCCCTTTGAGAGTGGGAGACTGAGTGTGCATGCGCTCCTCCCGGGGCGTGTGGCCTGGTCTCTGCGCATGGTCGTGTGCTGTGCACGCGCGGGTGGGGGCCGGCAGCATGATCGCTACAGGGGTGGCCAACCTGTGACGTATCGATGTTGCAATGCCGGGCCCTCTCTCGCTTGGGCGGGGCTGTGGCTGCGCGCGGGGTCGGGATGTGCCAGCTTCGGGGGTGTGTGTGATGGCGAGTGAGACTAAGACAGGATGATGGGAGAATGAATGATGACGGGCAAAGAATTCATACGCGACATTGACTATTGAAACTGCCGCCCAGAGAGATGAACGTTTAACTGCTTGCCAACAGGTGTGAAAGAAGCATGCTTAGACTAATCATTGCAATATTATGTGTAACTGTGGGCCTAACGAACGCCTACATGATATATATATATATATATATATATATATATATGTGTCTATATATATACCGTTTTTTTTCATGTATAATGCGCAAAATTTAACAAATTTCTTGTCCTAAAATCTGGGGTGCGCATTATACATGGGTACAATTTTATTTTATTTTTTTTGGACATGTCAGCTATATAAAGAGCGAGAGTTCAGTTCTCTACCTAAATGCGTATTACAGGTAATATTTTATTTCACAACACTTTGCCTTGTTCCTTTCTTCTCTGCTGTTCACTTCAAACACGCTCCATACGAACACAATGCGTCAAAAGTGGAATGGAGTGAATCGGTTGAATTATGTGGAAGTAGTAGAAGGACAGAAAAGTGAGGAGAATAAAATAGAAGAAGAAGAAGATGAAGGAAATGAATGGTGTAAAATAACATAAATGTGAAGGCCTATTATTAAATATTATGAATATTAAAAGAAATTTAGCAGTTGAACCATGAACCATTTTGGAAAAATGATGAATGATTTGAACATGAATTGAATTGAACATGAGATATAGATAAATAAAAGAATTAACTAAATTTGAATTGGGTTCAAGCACTCCGTCTCGCATTGATGTGTGTGCATGTGTCTGTTAATGCCCGAACTGGGCACACCCCTTTTGAGTTGCAGAAAGGTCGCTGTTTTCCTGGACCAATTTCGTCCCTTCCAGTTGCTGATCCGGATGGTGGTAAGCGCACACCCACACATCTTAGACCAATTGTCCGGTTTTATGATTCCAGGTTTGCTGAGCACACTGCAGCGGACCCAGATGGGGCCTCCGAGATTCAAATCACCGCAACTATCTGGCTGAAATCCTGAAGAGAAAGTGGACAGAGCCTCGGTGGACTGGACCCTTTGCAGTGGTGGAGCGCACATCGCATGCTGTTCGGCTGGCCGGCAAAGGAGACACGTGGTATCATCTATCCTAGTGTGCCCCTGTGAAGGATTCTTGAAAAGATCTAGATCCGCCATCGACAGCGTCCCCACTCCCAATTGAAAAAGAGGCAGAATAATCCTCTTCCCCTTGGTGGCCAGGTAGTCTACCCTGAGCCACTGAAGACAAAGACTGGACAGCAGACATTTTCAGGTTCCTTCCCGACGGAGCAGAGCTGCAAAGGGGGTAAGAATTGTGCTTACCCTCCACCAGTGGGCGTGCCAAGCCCCCAACGGCTGAACTACGATGAGCAAGTGTTATCTCGGACTGATGTTATTGATAACATTTTGGTCACCTAAGACAAAGGGACCGTGTGAGCCTTTTCCCGCATTATAGCATGCCGCAGGTTTTTCACTCACACACTCAAGTTGAACAGGAGAATTGAGGTTAGACATCCTGCTCACGGCGGTTTCTTGCTGACATTGAAGTTTTTGATCATGTATCACCTTTTGCAACCCCCACCCTGTCCTCCCTCATTTACTCTCTTAATGTTAGGTATTTGTGCTCTTGCTCTCTTTATCATGTCTCCACTTATTTGAATTGAATTGCAGCCTTCCCTCGAAGTGATACAAATTTCTGCCGCACATTCTAATGACACCTGCACGGACATTGATACTCTCATGCTTACAGCCGCGACTATTCCCCCAACCCCGACATAAGATTGACCTATCAGATGATCCAATATTCCCGTGTTCATGACGCACTTTGTTCGTTTGTCCTTGTCTTTTGGTTGACCTCTGTCGAAGTCAATAGGGGGACTGAAAAGGGAGCAACAGCAATGTCTAAATGTTTTATAATAATTTTATATTAATTTATACAAACATAGTTGCTCCATCAGAGCACAGACACGGCACACACAGCTTGGTAACTTTTCCATTACACATAAGGCGGAGCTCATTAACGTCATGACACATTGATACAAAACATTCAGTAGATAACAAGACATTCTTATGATGATATGTTTTTCCTTCTTTTCCCCTCCCTTTCCATATTCCTGCTTGCGGACAGTATAAAACTTTCTGATCTGGAGTTTGACGTTGTTTTTATCTGGTGAAGTGCACTTGTACTGACTGCCATGAAGCAACCCAAGATCTTGCAAATAAAGAACCAACTATTACTCCACGTCTTTGTTTTCTTTGCTCCACGACGGACATATTGAGCAAAACGCAACAAGGCGTATCATGGTCAGCCACAATCACAAAAACACTAAACTGGACCGACCCCAACATGAAAATTACAATGCAACCCTTTTTATGTAGAGCGAAGTCAACTCAACGAATTTCCAGCCCGTTACTAGACTCGTGCCAGCAACGAAAATGTATTTCCGTCAGTTTTTGCATCAAACGCAAGGGCGCCAGTCTACCAAAATAGGGCTCATAGTGCTCAACATGAGCATGCCTCAAACAGATTTGTTAAAAAACCTTGAGTTTATTTTAAGACTCACTATTTTATGGCATACAGAAATACTGCAAGAATATTTCACAAATGTAACAGACGTCAAATGTGTACACCTAAAAGCTTACTTTGGAAGGTGGGAGTATTGATTTATTTTGACCAATGTAGAAATAAAGATTTTCTTGGGGAAAAACACTAGGAGCAATTTTGCACTGAGAAATTCTAAGCACAGGACATGCCCCCTCCACCATTCTTTCTGCCATCTGCACCCAGGAATGAGTCAGAGTCAGATGACTTGGAGGCTTGTCTAGATTTGAACATGGTGGTGGTGTTTACCGAAATAGGCCGTAGTTTGTCTGGTGGTCATGATGAAGACACAACGTTGGCAGCAAAATGGACAAACAACACAGTACAACATAAATGTGAGGCTGCTTTTGGCTATTTCCCGTCACGCTCCATGTCCCTTATTGGTTTCAGTTTTCAGGGAGAAGGTAAATTCTAATGAACAATAGCGGCAACAAATGCCTTCAATTTGGATGATAGTAATACATTTGAGATGGGGCAAATAAGTATGGAGGGGAAATTGAGCTACTTTCTTTTTCAAACAGTAAATCAGGTTTAGATTACATGCATATCAGTCCATTGAAAAATAAATGAAAACGGGCAAAGGAATGACCTGAAAAATCACAAAATGCCCCTTTTCATCTTTAATCAGCAAATGAAAGGGGAATTATAAAAGCTTTTTGTAATTAATGTCACAGCTGAAGATGAAGAGCGCTGCTCTCCAATTAAAAGTTGTATTAATTTTAAATGAGCTCCAATTAGACAAACTGGAAAAAAGGAGATAAGAATTTCCCCAAAATGATGGTGTATTAATTGGTGCTGGAGAGCAACTCTGACGGTTGGCATATTTTATTACAATTTGTTATTTTGCCCTCCCCCTTTTTTTTACATTTACTTAGCAATATGCTTACTATTGCATAATGTGTTAAATTCTGTCATACTGCTGTACTCAATGTATTGTATTTTTCGGACTATAAATCACGTTTTTTTTTTATAGTTTGGGTGGGGGGGCGACTTATACTGAGGAGCGACTTATATGTGATTTCTTTCACAAATCTTCGAAATTTAAACAAAAAAAAGTGAAACCGCGATAAACGAACCGCGATGTTGCAATGGATTACTGTAGTTTGAACTGAAAGTGACGTCAGTGGCGCGGCGGTTGTTTACACGAAGGACAAACGATTCGATCACGGGATGACAAAGATGACGTACTACCGGCATCATTAGCGGCTTTATTTGTAAGTGACACGGAGGACGAAGAGTTTGAAGTATTTAATGATTTGGAGTGACACAGAAGGTTTGAAAAACTATTATGGCTTTTACGCACGCCCGGTCCTACTCTACGGAGCTCTCTTTCACCTCCGTGGATGGATGTTGGGGGCCGGCGCCCGGCCGGGTGGCTGTCCGGGGACGGTGGATGGGGCTCGGACATGGCTTTTACGCACGCACGGTCCTATTCTATGGAGCTCTCTTCCACCTCCGTGGCTGGAAGTGCCCCCTCCGGGGATGGAAGTCCACGCCGCCACTCGCCGCGGTGAACTATTTATGTTATACTTATTTGATATATTTTATTTCGTGTAGCAACTTGTATACGTTTTTATCATTACAGTTCAGTAGTTTTTGGCTCGTTGAACTCTTGTTTTGTTAAATAAAGAGCCGTTTACCAAACCCACGTCTTTCCTGGTACTTTGTTAACGCTACAATATTGTTATATAATAGATCTGTGGAATAACGACGAGGCTGACGTCAGTGGCGCATGCGCGGCGTTGTTGACAAAGGACGAGGAATTTGATCGATGGATTTAATGATTTAGAGTGCACAGATGGTTTGATTATACTCTTGCTTATATAATAGTTATTTGATATCTAATTTATATATCGTTATATGGGTCTGTGGAAATTTAGAATATTTAGACGTCAGCGGCGCAGCGCTTACGCGGCATCGTTTCCTAAAGGACGATCGATGGATTTAATGAATTGGAGTGACACAGATAGTTTGATAAATGTGTTATTTATGTATGTAATAGTTATTTGAATAACTCTGAATGTTATGTCAGGCCCGTTCTCAGCTCTTCGTTTGTGTTTGTCATGTTAGCATACCTATCGTTTAGCCTGTTGTTGCTCCTTCATGTCTGTTCTTGATGTTGGATCTTGTCGAATAAATCTCCCTCAAAATGCGATTTATACACCGGAGCAACTTATATATGTTTTTTTTTCACTTTATTGGCCATTTTATGGCTAATGCGACCTATATTCCGGAGGGATTTTTAGTCCGAAAAATACGGTAAGATTTAACCAGCTCGTACTAGTTGTATCAGCTTTCAAATCACAAAAGCAAATTAAATATTCATACATATAAGGAAACAGTGATTTTGGTCTAAATGCCGGCACTTGAAGTTCTAAGGTTCTTGTAAAAAAATGAAATATAAAAGAAGTAGAAGCTGTATTACAATATTCTATTATGCTCATGTCATGGGTGTGTTTTGGCTGACAGCTTCCTTTAGTGTGTGTTTGATTTTTTCAGATTTCTTCATTTATGTTATGTCAATTCTGCCTTTGGCTTTCTAAATCATGGGTTCACATAAACGTACACACCGTGAGGCTGTTTCTTAACCAGTCAAATTTCATTTTTAACACGCCTGGTCTTCATGAAGCCTCGATATACGTATATATGTTTTTCGCATTGAAATAAGACTTGTGCGCACCGGTAAGTTAAATGTTGAGTATGTTGCTGTGAACGTGTGCGTCTTTGACACAAAGTGCGTATATACATTTTATTGTTACTACTGTCCACTGTTGTGCTGTCTGTCCTATCGTGGTTTGCTTCATGTGTGCGCCATTTGATTGACAGCTCCGGCACACTCCTTTAAGTTTGCCTCTGATCGCACGAGTAGCTGTTATGCAGCGGCACGGCGACTAATGGTCGCCAGCAAATGTATTTTATTGTCTCGATCATTTATGTTTGGTGTGTTGCAGAAAATATTTCATTTACACACACACACACACGCACGCACCCCCACACACACGCACACACACACTATCGATCTATCTATCTATCTATCTATCTATCTATCTATCTATCTATCTATCTATCTATCTATCTATCTATCTATCTATCTATCTATCTATCTATCTATCTATCTATCTATCTATCTATCTATCTATCTATCTATCTATCTATCTATCGTTTTTTTCCGTGTATAGTGCGCAAAATTTAACTAATTTATTGTCCTAAAATCTGGGGTGCGCATTATACATGGGTACAAAAAAAAAATTTAATTTTTTTTTTTTTTAATTTTTTTTTTTTTTTTAAAGAAAGTCATGGTACAACAAAACCAACAACAGGACTGACCGACAAAGTCGTGGAACAAAACGACAGGGTGACATTACCAAAGACAGGAACAGAAACCAAACAGAGATCATGACAGTAACACATGCAATGATCCGACGGTGAGCGAGGGGCAGACAGGACTTAAATACAAAACACGTTACATCGATTGAGGTGACACAGGAAGAGAGGGGCGACGCGAACAGAAACTATGGCAACCTAGACACATAGCAAAACTGGGGACGAGACATGACAAATCTCCCTCGAAATAAAACTTGAAATCACCTTTCTTCTTGTTTGTTGTCAATCGCGCATCGCATTCAGCCATCCTGCCCAACACACTTAGTCAGTAAAATTCATAATTGACGACACATCGTTTGATGCGATGGTGCAATCCTTGATGGTGTGTTATTGTCAAATATTGTTTGTTTTTAATCTCCATCGCGGACCGGACGTCATACGGAGGCCGCCATTACAGATGCGCAGAACGGATGCGCAAGACACGTCAGCTATATTAAGAGCGAGAGTTGTTTTCTTCCTATTAGTTTCAATTCACAGTTTAATTAGCAGTTTCAATCAGCAAATAACAAAATGCGTATTACAGGTAATATTTTATTTCACAACACTTTGCCTTGTTCCTTTGGTCTCTGCTGTTCATCCTAAAACACAAAGGCGCTCTTTAAGCAATGCGACAGTGAGCGCCCGGCGCGCTGCGGTTGCGCGACCGCACCAAATTAAGCTCCCTGCGCAGTGCGCACTGAGGTCCACTTAAATTTTAGAAAGTACATCAGGACAGTACATCTTCTAAATTTCAGCGACGGCTCTGTCACAATAATGCGACCAGCGCGGTGCAGTTGGGCGGTCGGCGGCGCGCTACGGTTGAGCGTTCTCTCTCGCGCTCTCTCTCTCTTGCTCTCTCTCGCTCTCGCACACACGCGCACACACGCACACGCACACACACGCAAACCGGATATCATACGGAGGCCGCCATTACAGATGCGCAGAACGGATGCGCAAGACACGTCAGCTATATAAAGAGCGAGAGTTCAGTTCTCTACCTAAATCCGTATTACAGGTAATATTTTATTTCACAACACTTTGCCTTGTTCCTTTCGTCTCTGCTGTTCACTTCAAACACGCTCCATACGACCGCAATGCTCTCGTATCAGACGCTTGCTCAATCACCTGCTCATTTGCTGTCACAATGTACCCTACACAAATCCGAAACATTTGTTGCGGCTCCGAGTCACGACGAGGGGCAAGTTTTGGTTTCCAAGGGTGTTTTTATTCCTCTTCAACGTCTCTCCCATACAGAGCCGCCTTTTTCACGTCCGCGCGCCTTTTTCAAATGTGCGCACTGAGCGCGGTGGTGCCTTTACGGGCAGTCGGAGAAATCAACGCCAACAAAAAAAAGACATCCAGCCTAGTTAAGACCATACCAAAGACTATAAAAATGGGACCCATTGCCTGTGTGACGATCATTGGGACTTAAAAAAAAAAGAAAATTAAAAAATTCATAAAAATTGTGTGCGTATTATACATGGGTACAAGCTTTTTTCCAGCATCAGCATGCCATTTTTAGGGTGCGTATTATACATGGGGGCGCACTATACACGGAAAAAAACGGTATCTATCTATCTATCTATCTATCTATCTATCTATCTATCTATCTATCTATCTATCTATCTATCTATCTATCTATCTATCTATCTATCTATCTATCTATCTATCTATCTATCTATCTATCTAATTTATGAAATGATTATAATATATTAAAATGATGTAATTATTTTATTTATCGTTTATCTATTTATTTATATATGCATGCATGCTTTTACATTCATACTCACCATCTATGTTGTACTCATCTTGTACGCGATGAACCATGTCCTTGTGTCCTTTTGATGTCCCATAAAATAACCTGTCAAAACATGATGTTAGAAATAATGTAACAAGGGGACTTTTCATGATAGTTGGGTATTCCTATAATTAGGTTCCTTTTAAATTGGAGTGAGAGTCCACAATGCAAATTAATATTGTTTTATTTTGAAACGTATACAACTCTAATATCTGTATCTGTTTTGTTTTATCCCGGTAAAGGTACAAAGAAGTATTGTACATCCTGGGATAGGCACGAACAGCGACAATGATCATTGTTTTGTTTTTGGCCCAACATTGCGCAGAATATCAGGTGACACATTCCTTGGCTGACGCAAGGTGTAGCGAGTCAAAAATTAGTCCGCTGAGAGGCAGAAGCGTATCTGTGGAGCACCCTGATACGTCCCAAGCAGCTTAAGTAACGTGCGACATTTCACTGTTAGTAACGGTAAAATCATTATAACAGTTAACATAGAAATTGAGTATCTTATTTGTTACTGGAAATCTACAATGGTGTTGGTAACGCCGTTAGCCCCAACACTGCCAATAGCAACCATGAGTCATCCTTACAGTACAGGTACAGTCTGCTTGGAATCACTGCAGACCAGTTTCTACAAAATGTAGATTACCGATCAGTACCTGATTTTTACAATAAGTGTTTTAAGATTCAAGAGTTTTTTATTCGCCATGTTTGAGCGTGCCAAACAAGGAATTTGACTTCAGTAAAACACACCCTCTGTTCAACATTTAGGTGACTAACAACACTCAGGACATGTGAAAAATGGCAAAAACAGTGTAGACAAATTCAAAAAAGGTGTGAAGAGTAGGATGTTATTGCACAGTAATGACTGTGAGACTCTAAGAGTGGTGTGAGTTCATCAGAGCAACAGCCTGGGGGAAGAAGCTGTCTCTGTGTCTGCTGGTTTTGGCGTACCGAGCTATAACCATGACAAGGGAAATAACCACTGTTTAGTATCAAAGGGGACTTAATGCTACACGTATAATTTAATTTCTCACCTGGTCTGGTCTTGGTGCTGGTCAAAGACCTTGAGGGTCTCACTAGAGGAGTAAGACTTCTGGGTTGGAACACGTACTTCTTGGTGGCCAATAGCACAGTCTTCACTGTTCCCTGAAGAATGAAAGATAGATAAAAGTAGAAGATAGATTCGTAATGTACAAGATGATGACTATTCGGTTGTTGCTGTAGTAGTTACATTCATACAAACGTAACACAGGCAGTGTTCCCTCTAATCTGGGCAGCTGCACAATTGCACACTGGTCGCGCAGTCTTTGCGCACAAGAAACTCCATGCTGCGCACAAAATAAAATTGGGTTTGAAAAAACCGATTGATTAATATCTAATGTTAGACGTAATCTAATCTAATTAAGTGGATGAATGATTTTCTTTCTGTGCCTTTTTGTGGTTCACTTACGCTACATATACGTATGACACATGTGTCCTGCTCATCCGTGTCGCGCAGATTAGCTAGCTAACAACAGTGCAGTGGAGTCAACCGATGCAAATACTAAATTAGCTAATCATGGCGAAACGAATGAGCAGCGACACATCCACTCGCCAAGCCAAAATAAATAAGAGATGCGGCAATTCTTTTAAGATTGGATGGTTGTCGGAGTGTGTGCAACTACAAGAGGAAACGGTGAAACTGGATGAGGTTTTCTCTTTTTTGAATGAGAAAGGTCTCCTCTGCAAAACATGCAGTGAAGCCAAAGTGGCGGGCGAGTTTACGTAGGGAAAAATATGGAAGAAATGGAAGTTGGACTACCACAAGGGTCACATTGAGCAGAAATGTTATTTGAAAGCTGTTTGAATTGTATAAAGACTCAAGATGGGACAGGGGATCAGTACATTATTGCGAGAGAGGGCAAAAGATTGACAGAAAAGGAACGAGCTGACACACAAAACAAAATCCGACCACGAGCTAGTTAAAGTTCTCACTGACAATATATACATATTTATTCATTCATTCATTCATTTATTTATTTATTTATTTATTTAATAAATAAAGTGTGCACAGGGAGCTTGTGTGTTTCCACAGACACTTGAAAAATTAGAGGGAACACTGAACACAGGTAACTGTTACTTATTTAAAAGTACTTTTTTCCAACGATTTACACACCCCAAGGAGTCCATTAGGGAAACCATGCCTAAGTGAACAAATTAATTAACAAATGTTGGCTATCTCACCAGGATATGCCCCCTCCTTGTCCTTGTGGGCCTTAGTGAGTGAGCAGTATAGACGTTGCTCTTTCACTTCCATAATGCTTCCTCTGGTGTTGCTGGCAAACATTGAGGCATGCTGTGTAACAGCTTAGTTGACAGGAAGAAAGATAGGTAGAGAGAAAAAAGAAAGAGAGATTTAAAGGAAGAAAATGGATTACAGAAGACGGAGGGCAGATCTCCTCCTGTGAACATAGTACATGGAAAAAAAGATTTCATTATTAATGTCTTACAGAGAACTTTTTTAAACTATATTCATGGCTTACTGCAATTGTAACTGTTTGTTGACAGTGTACAGTATATAAATGTTAATAAACAACTACACAACACAACTCAGGCTTTGATAATACAAATTTAGACTATTGTATACAAAAATCCCTCACTACATCGCGGTTCTTTTATCGCGGCTTCAGTACATCGCAAATAAAAGATTCAAAATAAAAATTCTAAATTGAGGAATCATGGCACGAAAGTTGCCCGCGCGCCAGCAGAAGGCAGGGAGTGCCCACACAATTGCAGTACGTATCCTTGGACCTTGTTATAAAAACGTTGTTATAATAATAATACTAACAATAATAAGAATTCGAAAAGCATATTTACAGTATTGTACCTTGTTATAAATTTGTTTTAATAATGATAAAAGAGTTCTAAAAACATATTTACAGCATACACTTGTTCCTTGTTATAAAAAAGTTGTTATAATAATAGAGTTCTAAAAATATATTTACAGTACCGTAATTTTCGGACTATAAGTCGCATTTTTTTTCATAGTTTGGGTGGGGGGGCGACTTATAGTCAGGAGCGACTTATATACATATATATGGTTTCTTTCACTTTTTTGGGCATTTTATGGCTGGTGCGACTTATACTCCGGTGCGACTTATAGTCCGAAAATTACGGTATGTTTCCTTTTTATGTTACACACACACACGCACGCACACGCACGTACACACACACACACACATGTATCAAATTTATATTATTTCTACATTTTTTCTGTATGTCATTGTTAGAATAATTAGTTTTGCTGAAGCGCTGGTCGGCCTGGAACCGAAGGTCACATATCTTCGCTCAAGTCAACATATGTGCCGGCTAGCCTTGGGGAGTCCTTATACTCCCTTTCCTTGTCTTATCTTTGAGAGGGCCTCACAAGTTAGAAACAGAACATCTTTGTTCTTTGTTTCTTGTTAGTTCAAGAGAAGTCCTCTCTCTGTTAATTGTTTTGTCCGAGACAGTGTTTAGTTATCCCATATTTACTCAATGTTTGTTTAAGTAGACTTCATGCAAGTTATCTCACATCTACTTAACGTTTGTTAGAGTGTTTGCACGAGAGGTATCTGATTATCTACTTATTATTATTATTATTGTGTGAAATGTAGCAAGAAAGTCTAGAGCATTGTTTTACAGAGACACGGCATCCAGATTTGGAGATTGCAGCCAGGAACGAGGTTGCCAACCATCTAAGAACAGACTCTGCATTCCTGGGGTCACGGATTGGCCAAGGCCATGCGGCCTCGCACCACACAACATTATTAGTTAGGTGAAACAGCGTTGCTACAGACACACTCTCCCCTCCCTTTAGTGTAGCAACGCCTCTTGTAACCAGGGCAACCCAAAATAAAAGGAGGAGATAGCGGTGGGGGAAGTCCAGAATTGGTGGAGGACTGTGAACTGGGCCTTCTACCTAATTCTCCTCGCGAGCAAAAGAATACTGGTTGTCTTCTCCTCTTTGTTTCCAGCGTGTAAATAAATGTCTGATGGTATTTAGACCTGACAGTCATTTATACTATTAATACAGTATTTACATGTTTGAAACTATTATTTAATGTTCTAATGATAACATATGCACTTATATGGTTTAATATACATTTATTGATACACAAAAAATGTATGTACGTTCAAAATGAGAGGTTTTCACCTCTGCCGTGGTGCTGTGGTCTTGGAACCAATTATCCGCGATAAACGAGGGATGACTGTACATCATTTGAAATTTTTTCTCTTATGTGCCTGTGCAAACAACTTCCCTCAGGCACACCCCTCTCATCACCGTAATGACTGTCACCTGTTCCCTCATGTTACCTACTATTTAAATCCTGCCCGTGTGTTGTTCATTGTCGGTGTCTACTGTTCCTCTCCTGTCTGTTTCTGCTCCCGGCGTTCCTGTCCTGTTATGCATTTCCCCGATCTCATGGGTAGTCTCACGGTCAGTACCTGTTTTTACGTATCAATTCCTGGTCCGAGTGGACCTTCTGTCCCTGCCTGCTGTCCGTGAGCCTCCGCCTGCCCCGTCTGTGTCTCTGTCCGCCCACCTCCCTTCCCTTCAATAAACCCTGTTCCAAGTGCATTTGGTTGCCCAGCTCCACTCATTCCTGACACTTTTCCGCCAATAATCTGACATAAAATGTACAATTCAGTCAATTCCACCTGATACCATTTAAAGGTCCTCTGAATAAGCCCAAATACATTTTAGATGCACTCCAAATTGCCCATAGGTGTGAATGCGAGTAAGAAGGGTTGTTTGTGCCGTGCGATTGGCTGGCAACCAGTTCAGGGTGTCCCCCGCCTACTGCCCAATGATTGCTGCTCCAGTACACCCGCAACCCTCAAGCGGGACAAGCGAAAAAGATAATGGATGGATGGATATTCAAAAATATTTCAGAATGAAGGGGATGTACAAAACCTAAGAGGGGGAGGAAATTTTAAACCACCAAGTTTTCGCACACACCAAAACATAGGTTCATATCAGCCTAAGTAAGGAAAAGGTAAAATCATCTATCAGTTCTACATTCTTGAAAGTAAAAATGTTGTCCATTTAAAAAAAAAGCTCATGAACAACATTTTTGGAAAGTATTATCATAGAAGGGGTGGCACGGTGGCGCACTCGTTAGCACGTCCGCCTCACAGCAGTCCTGCCTGTGTGGAGTTTGCACATGTTTCCCCATGCCGCCATGGGTTCTCTGGGTATTCCGGTTTCCTCCCAACATCTTAAAAACATGCACAGTAGCCCGATTGAACACTCCAAATTGCCCATAGGTGTGAGTGGGGATGATTGTTCATCTCTGTGTGCCCTGCCCTGTGTGTCTGGCAACCAGTTCAGGGTGTCCCACAACTGCTGCCCGATGACTGCAGGGATAGGCTAGGCTTTTGCACTCCAAGAGGGTTGGCCTTTGGCTATGGTCTGGACTGCTATCCAGACATACACTATATACGTATATATATATATATATATATATATATATATATATATATATATATATATATATATATATATATATATATATATATATATATATATATCTGTGGTGGTATGCGAGCACTGTTTTTATTTTGCGTTGTTTACTTGTATGTTTATCGTGTACTGTGTCTCGTCACCGTGGGATAGGGGAAACGTAATTTCGATTTCTTTGTGTGTCTTGGCATGAAGGAATTGACAATAAAGCTGACTCTGACTCTGATATACATATATAGATATAGATATACCGTTTTTTTCCGTGTATAATGCGCCCCCATGAATAATACGCACCCTAAAAATGGCATGTTGATGCTGGAAAAAAACCTGTACCCATGTATAATACGCACCCAATTTTTATGATTTTTTTTTAATTATTATTATTATTTTTTTTTTTTAAGTCCCAATGATCGTCACATACGCAGGGAGGCAATGGGTCCCATTTTTATAGTCTTTGGTATGGTCTTAACTAGGCTGGATGTAATTTTTTTTGTTGCCGTTGATTTCTCCGACTGCCCGTAAAGGCACCACCGCGATCAGTGCGTACATGTGAAAAAGGCGTGCGGACGTGAAAAAGGCAGCTCTGTATGGGAGAGACGCTGAAGAGGAATAAAAACACCCTTGGAAACCAAAACTTGCCCCTCGGCGTGACTCGGAGCCGCAACAAATGTTTCGGATTTGTGTAGGGTACATTGTGACAGCAAACGAGCAGGTGATCGAGCAAGCGTCTGATACGAGAGCATTGCAGTCGTATGGAGCGTGTTTGAAGTGAACAGCAGAGACGAAAGGAACAAGGCAAAGTGTTGTGAAATAAAATATTACCTGTAATACGCATTTTGTTATTTGCTGATTGAAACTGCTAATTAAACTGTGAATTGAAATTAATAGGTAGAGAACTGAACTCTCGCTCTTTATATAGCTGACGTGTCTTGCGCATCCGTTCTGCGCATACTGTCATGGTGGCCTCCGTATGATATCCGGTCTGCGATGGAGATTAAAAAACAAACAATATTTCACAATAACACACCATCAAGGATTGCACCATCGCATCAAACGATGTGTCGTCAATTATGAATTTTACTGACTAAGTGTGTTGGGCAGGATGGCTGAATGTGATGCGCGATTGACAACAAACAAGAAGAAGGGTGTGATTTCAAGTTTTATTTCGAGGGAGATTTTCTTAAAAAATTGTTGTACCCATGCATAATGCGCACCCCAGATTTTAGGACAATAAGTTAGTTAAATTTTGCGCATTATGCATGGAACCGCAGCGCGCCGGGCGCTCAGTGTCGCAATTGCTTTAGGAGCGTCTTTGTGTTTTAGGATGGCTTTACTGCTCCCACTTGCTTCCTTTGGAGGCATGATTAGAGTTGATGCGATCCTCAGAGTAATGAGAACGTAATAACGAACGGAGTCAGTTGGCATGCGGGTCCTCTCGGCTCATCTCGCGAGGTTCGACAACCGAATTTCGTCCGACATCCGGAGCAAAAAAATCTCGAATTTCTTGTTCGAATACTGATTTGTTCGAGAACCGGGACGTTCGAAAACCGAGGCTCCACTGTGTGTGTGTGTGTGTGTGTATATATATAATTTCTGATACAAATGTAAAAATAGATATGCACAAGTATTTTTTCAACATTATGTTTTCAGTTTTGTTGAAGAGCCAAATAAAGATTTAGATTTAAAAAATCTTTTCTGTCAATTTTTTGGGGGCTTCCAGCATTCCAGGGTCAACAGGCAAAAAACAACGATCCTACAGAATCATCTTATCATCTTCAAATGTAGGTATGAGTATGGAAGAGTGTAGAACTGACACTAACAGAAGGAAACTTTATTCCTTCTTTGTCGCCTTCTTCTTATTGTCAATAATATTATTGGTGCCACGGTGACGCACTGGTTAGCATGTCCGCCTCACACTTCAGAGGGTGCGGGTCGATTCCACCTCCGACCTGCCCTGTGTGGAGTTTACATGTTCTCCCCGTGCATGCGTGGGTTTTCTCTGGGCACTCCGGTTTCCTCCCACATCCCAAAAACATGCATGGTAGGCTGATTGAGCACTCCAAATTGTCCATAGGTGTGAGTACGAGTGCGGATGGTTGTTCGTCTCCGTGTGCCCTGCACCTACTGCCCAATTGCTGGAATAGGCTCCAGCATGCCCAAGACCCCGATGGGGACAAGCGGTGAAGAAAATGAATGGATTATTATTATTATTAGTGTGAAGGTGAAGACCTTCACACTATTGTTATTCCTGTACTTTATTAGTGTGAAGGTGAAGACCTTCACACTATTGTTATTCCTGTCCTTTATTATTCAACATCTTCCGCTCACTTTTTTGTCCATTAACTAGTTCCACATACTTCAACCGATTCACTCTGTTCCACTTTTCACTTATTCCAAAAATTCATGGCATGGGTGCTCACATTTTTTTCGTTCCAAACATTTTCCCGTTTTCGCATAATTCACAAATTTATGGCGATTTTTGCCCCATTCATTCTTAATGGCAGATTCAACATTTCACATTTACGTTGTTCCTGTTTGAAATTCACATCATTCAACACATTCAAATCACATTGGGGACATTCCCAAACTTGCCAAATTCAAAATTTTCACTTTTAAAATTTGCATAAAATTTTGCAAAATTTCATAAAATTTCGTTCTCTTCTAAACTTCTACATTTTTCCACCGATTCAACTCGTTCCAACTTTCAACTGTTCATCTTTTGCCTACCTATGCCACAACTTCCCACTTACCAAAAACTTCACATCTTTTATTTTGAAATTCAACCAAAATTCTCTAAAATTTCGTTTTTCTACTCTTATTTCAACATTTTTCAACCGATTCAACCCATTCCAACTTTCAACTGTTCATCATTTTTCTACCTATTCCACAACTTACCAAATACTTCACATCTTTTATTTTGAAATTCACTCCCAATTCCTTTTTCCCTTCTCATTTCTACATTTTTCAACCGATTCAACCCATTCCAACTTTCAACTGTTCATCATTTTTCTACCCATTCCACAATTTCCCTCTTACCAAAAACTTCACATCTTTTATTTTGAAATTCACACCCAATTCCCTTTTCCCTTCTCATTTCGACATTTTTCAAACGATTCAACCCATTCCAACTTTCAACTGTTCATAATTTTTCTACCTATTCCACAACTTACCAAAAATTTCACATCTTTTATTTTGAAATTCACACCCAATTCCCTTTTCCCTTCTCATATCTACATTTTTCAACCGATTCAACCCATTCCAACTTTCAACTGTTAGTCATTTTTCTACCTATTCCACAACTTCCCACTTACCAAAAACTTCACATCTTTTATTTTGAAATTCACACCCAATTCTTTTTTCCCTTCTCATTTCTACATTTTTCAACCGATTCAACCCATTCCAACTTTCAACTGTTCATCATTTTTCGACCTATTCCACAACTTCCCAAAAACTTCACATCTTTTATTTTGAAATTCACACCCAATTCCTTTTTCCCTTCTCATTTCTACATTTTTCAACCGATTCAACTCGTTTCAACATCATTCTGCAACATTCCTTACATATTTATTCAACTTCTTCACCTTCACACGCAATTCCTTCAGGAATTGCAAATTCTAGTTGTGTGAAGGCGAAGGCCTTCACACATATGTTATTCTACTCCATTTACTTTATTATTGTGTGAAGGCGAAGGCCTTCACACATATGTTATTCTACACCATTCTCTATTATTAGTGTGAAGGTGAAGACCTTCACACTATTGTTATTCCTGTCCTTTATTGTGTGAAGGCGAAGGCCTTCACACATATGTTATTCTACACCATTCTCTATTATTATTATTAGTGTGAAGGTGAAGACCTTCACACTATTGTTATTCCTGTCCTTTATTAGTGTGAAGGTGAAGACCTTCACACTATTGTTATTCCTGTCCTTTATTAGTGTGAAGGTGAAGACCTTCACACTATTGTTATTCCTGTCCTTTATTAGTGTGAAGGTGAAGACCTTCACACTATTGTTATTCCTGTCCTTTATTAGTGTGAAGGTGAAGACCTTCACACTATTGTTATTCCTGTCCTTTATTATTATTATTATTATTCAACATCTTCTGCCCACTTTTTTGACGCTTAACTACTTCCACATACTTCAACCGATTCACTCCATTCCACTTTTCACTTATTCCAAATATTCATGGCACGACTGCTCACATTTTTCTCATTCCAAAAATTTTCCGTTTTCGCATAATTCATAAATTTATGGCGATTTTTGCCCCATTCATTCTTAATGGCAGATTCAACATTTCACATTTACGTTGTTCCAGTTTGAAATTCACATCATTCAACACATTCAAATCACATTGGGGACATTCCCAAACTTCCCAAATTCAAAATTTTCACGTTTTCACTTTTAATATTTGCATAAAATTTTGCAAAATTTCATAAAATTTCCTTTTTCACTTCTAACTTCTACATTTTTCCACCGATTCCACTCGTTCCAACTTCCAACTATTCATCTTTTGCCTACCTATTCCACAACTTCCCACTTACCAAAAACTTCACATCTTTTATTTTGAAATTCAACCAAAATTCTCTAAAATTTCGTTTTTCTACTCTAATTTCTACATTTTTCAACCGATTCAACCCATTCCAACTTTCAACTGTTCATCATTTTTATACCTATTCCACAACTTCCCAAAAACTTCACATCTTTTATTTTGAAATTCACACCCACTTCCTTTTTCCCTTCTCATTTCTACATTTTTCAACCGATTCAACCCATTCCAACTTTCAACTGTTCATCATTTTTCTACCTATTCCACAAATTCCCACTTACCAAAAACTTCACATCTTTTATTTTGAAATTCACTCCCAATTCCTTTTTTCCTTCTCATTTCTACATTTTTCAACCGATTCAACCCATTCCAACTTTCAACTGTTCATCATTTTTCGACCTATTCCACAACTTCCCACTTACCAAAAACTTCACATCTTTTATTTTGAAATTCACACCCACTTCCTTTTTCCCTTCTCATTTCTACATTTTTCAACCGATTCAACCCATTCCAACTTTCAACTGTTCATCACTTTTTCTACCTATTCCACAACTTCCCACTTACCAAAAACTTCACGTCTTTTATTTTGAAATTCACACCCATTTCCTTTTTCCCTTCTCATTTCTACATTTTTCAACCGATTCAACCCATTCCAACTTTCAACTGTTCATCATTTTTTTTCCTATTCCACAACTTACCAAAAACTTCACATCTTTTATTTTGAAATTCACACCCAGTTCCTTTTCCCTTCTCATTTCTACATTTTTCAACCGATTCAACTCGTTTCAACATCATTCTGCAACATTCCTTAAATATTTATTCAACTTCTTCACCTTCACACGCAATTCCTTCAGGAATTGCAAATTCTAGTTATTATTCAACATCTTCTGCCCACTTTTTTGACGCTTAACTACTTCCACATACTTCAACCGATTCACTCCATTCCACTTTTCACTTATTCCAAATATTCATGGCACGACTGCTCACATTTTTCTCGTTCCAAAAATTTTCCGTTTTCGCATAATTCATAAATTTATGGCGATTTTTGCCCCATTCATTCTTAATGGCAGATTCAACATTTCACATTTACGTTGTTCCAGTTTGAAATTCACATCATTCAACACATTCAAATCACATTGGGGACATTCCCAAACTTCCCAAATTCAAAATTTTCACGTTTTCACTTTTAATATTTGCATAAAATTTTGCAAAATTTCATAAAATTTCGTTTTTCACTTCTAACTTCTACATTTTTCCACCGATTCAACTCGTTCCAACTTTCAACTATTCATCTTTTGCCTACCTATTCCACAACTTCCCACTTACCAAAAACTTCACATCTTTTATTTTGAAATTCAACCAAAATTCTCTAAAATTTCGTTTTTCTACTCTAATTTCTACATTTTTCAACCGATTCAACCCATTCCAACTTTCAACTGTTCATCATTTTTATACCTATTCCACAACTTCCCACTTCCCAAAAACTTCACATCTTTTATTTTGAAATTCACACCCAATTCCTTTTTCCCTTCTCATTTCTACATTTTTCAACCGATTCAACCCATTCCAACTTTCAACTGTTCATCACTTTTTCTACCTATTCCACAACTTCCCACTTCCCAAAAACTTCACATCTTTTATTTTGAAATTCACACCCATTTCCTTTTTCCCTTCTCATTTCTACATTTTTCAACCGATTCAACCCATTCCAACTTTCAACTGTTCATCATTTTTTTCCTATTCCACAACTTACCAAAAACTTCACATCTTTTATTTTGAAATTCACACCCAGTTCCTTTTCCCTTTTCATTTCTACATTTTTCAACCGATTCAACTCGTTTCAACATCATTCTGCAACATTCCTTAAATATTTATTCAACTTCTTCACCTTCACACGCAATTCCTTCAGGAATTGCAAATTCTAGTTATTATTATTCTACTTATTCTGCCCACTTTTTCGGCGCTTAACTACTTCCACATACTTCAACCGATTCACTCCATTCCACTTTTCACTTATTCCAAATATTCATGGCAACACTGCTTAGATTTTTTTCCTTCCAAAAATTTTCCGTTTTCGCAAAATTCACAAATTTACGGCGATTTTTGCCCCATTCATTCTTAATGGCAGATTCAACATTTCACATTTATGTTGTTCCAGTTTGAAATTCACATAATTCAACACATTCAAATCACATTGGGGACATTCCCAAACTTGCCAAATTCAACATTTTCACGTTTTCATCTTTTATTTTGAAATTCACACTCTATTCCTTTTTCCCTTTTCCCTTCTCATTTCTACATTTTTCAACCGATTCAACCCATTCCAACTTTCAACTGTTCATCTTTTCTCTACCTATTCCACAACTTCCCACTTACCAAAAACTTCACATCTTTTATTTTGAAATTCAACCAAAATTCTCTAAAATTTCCTTTTTTCTACTCTAATTTCTACATTTTTCAACCGATTCAACCCATTCCAACTTTCAACTGTTCATAATTTTTCTACCTATTCAACAACTTCCCACTTATCAAAAACTTCACTTCTTTTATTTTGAAATTCACACCCAATTCCTTTTCCCCTTCTCATTTCTACATTTTTCAACCGATCCAACCCATTCCAACTTTCAACTGTTCATCATTTTTCTACCTATTCAACAACTTCCCACTTATCAAAAACTTCACTTCTTTTATTTTGAAATTCACACCCAATTCCTTTTTCCCTTCTCATTTCTACATTTTTCAACCGATTCAACCCATTCCAACTTTCAACTGTTCATCATTTTTCTACCTATTCCACAACTTCCCACTTACCAAAAAATTCACATCTTTTATTTTGAAATTCACTCCCAATTCCTTTTTCCCTTCTCATTTCTACATTTTTCAACTGATTCAACCCATTCCAACTTTCAACTGTTCATCATTTTTCTACCTATTCCACAACTTCCCCCTTACCAAAAACTTCACATCTTTTATTTTGAAATTCACACCCACTTCCTTTTTCCCTTCTCATTTCTACATTTTTCAACCGATTCAACCCATTCCAACTTTCAACTGTTCATCATTCTTCTACCTATTCCACAACTTCCGACTTACCAAAAACTTCACATCTTTTATTTTGAAATTCACACCCAATTCCTTTTTCCCTTCTCATTTCTACATTTTTCAACCGATTCAACCCATTCCAACTTTCAACTGTTCATCATTTTTCTACCTATTCCACAAGTTCCCACTTACCAAAAAATTCACATCTTTTATTTTGAAATTCACGCCCAATTCCTTTTTCCCTTCTCATTTCTACATTTTTCAACCGATTCAACCCATTCCTACTTTCAACTGTTCATCTTTTCTCTACCTATTCAACAACTTCCCACTTACCAAAAACTTCACTTCTTTTATTTTGAAATTCACACCCAATTCCTTTTTCCCTTCTCATTTCTACATTTTTCAACCGATTCAACCCATTCCAACTTTCAACTGTTCATCTTTTTTCTACCTATTCCACAACTTACCAAAAATTTCACATCTTTTATTTTGAAATTCACACCCAATTCCTTTTTCCCTTCTCATTTCTACATTTTTCAACCGATTCAACTCGTTTCAACATCATTCTGCAACATTCCTTAAATATTTATTCAACTTCTTCACCTTCACACGCAATTCCTTCAGGAATTGCAAATTCTAGTTATTATTCTACTTATTCTGCCCACTTTTTCGGCGCTTAACTACTTCCACATACTTCAACCGATTCACTCCATTCCACTTTTCACTTATTCCAAATATTCATGGCAACACTGCTTAGATTTTTTTCCTTCCAAAAATTTTCCGTTTTCGCAAAATTCACAAATTTACGGCGATTTTTGCCCCATTCATTCTTAATGGCAGATTCAACATTTCACATTTATGTTGTTCCAGTTTGAAATTCACATAATTCAACACATTCAAATCACATTGGGGACATTCCCAAACTTGCCAAATTCAACATTTTCACGTTTTCATCTTTTATTTTGAAATTCACACTCTATTCCTTTTTCCCTTTTCCCTTCTCATTTCTACATTTTTCAACCGATTCAACCCATTCCAACTTTCAACTGTTCATCTTTTCTCTACCTATTCCACAACTTCCCACTTACCAAAAACTTCACATCTTTTATTTTGAAATTCAACCAAAATTCTCTAAAATTTCCTTTTTTCTACTCTAATTTCTACATTTTTCAACCGATTCAACCCATTCCAACTTTCAACTGTTCATAATTTTTCTACCTATTCAACAACTTCCCACTTATCAAAAACTTCACTTCTTTTATTTTGAAATTCACACCCAATTCCTTTTCCCCTTCTCATTTCTACATTTTTCAACCGATCCAACCCATTCCAACTTTCAACTGTTCATCATTTTTCTACCTATTCAACAACTTCCCACTTATCAAAAACTTCACTTCTTTTATTTTGAAATTCACACCCAATTCCTTTTTCCCTTCTCATTTCTACATTTTTCAACCGATTCAACCCATTCCAACTTTCAACTGTTCATCATTTTTCTACCTATTCCACAACTTCCCACTTACCAAAAAATTCACATCTTTTATTTTGAAATTCACTCCCAATTCCTTTTTCCCTTCTCATTTCTACATTTTTCAACTGATTCAACCCATTCCAACTTTCAACTGTTCATCATTTTTCTACCTATTCCACAACTTCCCCCTTACCAAAAACTTCACATCTTTTATTTTGAAATTCACACCCACTTCCTTTTTCCCTTCTCATTTCTACATTTTTCAACCGATTCAACCCATTCCAACTTTCAACTGTTCATCATTCTTCTACCTATTCCACAACTTCCGACTTACCAAAAACTTCACATCTTTTATTTTGAAATTCACACCCAATTCCTTTTTCCCTTCTCATTTCTACATTTTTCAACCGATTCAACCCATTCCAACTTTCAACTGTTCATCATTTTTCTACCTATTCCACAAGTTCCCACTTACCAAAAAATTCACATCTTTTATTTTGAAATTCACGCCCAATTCCTTTTTCCCTTCTCATTTCTACATTTTTCAACCGATTCAACCCATTCCTACTTTCAACTGTTCATCTTTTCTCTACCTATTCAACAACTTCCCACTTACCAAAAACTTCACTTCTTTTATTTTGAAATTCACACCCAATTCCTTTTTCCCTTCTCATTTCTACATTTTTCAACCGATTCAACCCATTCCAACTTTCAACTGTTCATCTTTTTTCTACCTATTCCACAACTTACCAAAAATTTCACATCTTTTATTTTGAAATTCACACCCAATTCCTTTTTCCCTTCTCATTTCTACATTTTTCAACCGATTCAACTCGTTTCAACATCATTCTGCAACATTCCTTAAATATTTATTCAACTTCTTCACCTTCACACGCAATTCCTTCAGGAATTGCAAATTCTAGTTATTATTATTATTATTCAACTTATTCCGCTCACTTTTTCGGCGCTTAACTACTTCCACATACTTCAACCGATTCACTCCATTCCACTTTTCACTTATTCCAAATATTCATGGCAACACTGCTTAGATTTTTTTCCTTCCAAAAATTTTCCGTTTTCGCAAAATTCCCAAATTTACGGCGAATTTTGCCCCATTCATTCTTAATGGCAGATTCAACATTTCACATTTACGTTGTTCCAGTTTGAAATTCACATCATTCAACACATTCAAATCACATTGGGGACATTCCCAAACTTGCCAAATTCAACATTTTCACGTTTTCATCTTTTATTTTGAAATTCACACCCAATTCCTTTTTCCCTTTTCCCTTCTCATTTCTACATTTTTCAACCGATTCAACCCATTCCAACTTTCAACTGTTCATCTTTTCTCTACCTATTCCACAACTTCCCACTTACCAAAAACTTCACATCTTTTATTTTGAAATTCAACCAAAATTCTCTAAAATTTCCTTTTTTCTACTCTAATTTCTACATTTTTCAACCGATTCAACCCATTCCAACTTTCAACTGTTCATCATTTTTCTACCTATTCAAGAACTTCCAACTTACCAAAAACTTCACTTCTTTTATTTTGAAATTCACACCCAATTCCTTTTTCCCTTCTCATTTCTACATTTTTCAACCGATTCAACCCATTCCAACTTTCAACTCTTCATCATTTTTCTACCTATTCCACAACTTCCCACTTCCCAAAAACCTCACATCTTTTATTTTGAAATTCACACCCAATTCCTTTTTCCCTTCTCATTTCTACATTTTTCAACCGATTCATCCCATTCCAACTTTCAACTGTTTGTCTTTTGCCTACCTATTCCACAACTTCCCACTTCCCAAAAACTTCACATCTTTTATTTTGAAATTCACACCCAATTCCTTTTTCCCTTCTCATTTCTACATTTTTCAACCGATTCAACCCATTCCAACTTTCAACTGTTCATCCTTTTTCTACCTATTCCACAACTTCCCACTTACCAAAAACTTCACATCTTTTATTTTGAAATTCACACCCAATTCCTTTTTCCCTTCTCATTTCTACATTTTTCTACCGATTCAACCCATTCCAACTTTCAACTGTTCATCATTCTTCTACCTATTCCACAACTTCCCACTTACCAAAAACTTCAGATCTTTTATTTTGAAATTCACACCCAATTCCTTTTTCCCTTCTCATTTCTACATTTTTCAACCGATTCAACCCATTCCAACTTTCAACTGTTCATCATTTTTCTACCTATTCCACAACTTCCCAAAAACTTCACATCTTTTATTTTGAAATTCACACCCAATTCCTTTTTCCCTTCTCATTTCTACATTTTTCAACCGATTCAACTCGTTTCAACATCATTCTTCAACATTCCTTAAATATTTATTCAACTTCTTCACCTTCACACGCAATTCCTTCAGGAATTGCAAATTCTAGTTAGTGTGAAGGTGAAGACCTTCACACTATTGTTATTCCTGTCCTTTATTAGTGTGAAGGTGAAGACCTTCACACTATTGTTATTCCTGTCCTTTATTAGTGTGAAGGTGAAGACCTTCACACTATTGTTATTCCTGTCCTTTATTATTATTAGTGTGAAGGTGAAGACCTTCACACTATTGTTATTCCTGTACTTTATTATTATTATTATTCTACATCTTCCGCTCACTTTTTTGACGCTTAACTAGTTCCACATACTTCAACCGATTCACTCCGTTCCACTTTTCACTTATTCCAAATATTCATGGCACGGCTGCTTAGATTTTTTTCGTTCAAAAATTTTTCCGTTTTCGCAAAATTCACAAATTTATGGCGAATTTCGCCCCATTCATTCTTAATGGCAGATTCAACATTTCACATTAACGTTGTTCCAGTTTGAAATTCACATCATTCAACACATTCAAATCACATTGGGGACATTCCCAAACTTGCCTAATTCAACATTTTCACGTTTTCACCTTTTATTTTGAAATTCACACCCAATTCCTTTTTCCCTTTTCCCTTCTCATTTCTACATTTTTCAACCGATTCAACCCATTCCAACTTTCAACTGTTCATCTTTTGCCTACCTATTCCACAACTTCCCACTTACCGAAAACTTCACATCTTTTATTTTGAAATTCAACCAAAATTCTCTAAAAATTCGTTTTTCTACTCTAATTTCCACATTTTTCAACCGATTCAACCCATTCCAACTTTCAACTGTTCATCATTTTTCTACCTATTCCACAACTTCCCAAAAACTTCACATCTTTTATTTTGAAATTCACAATATTCCCTTTTCCTTTCTCATTTCTACATTTTTCAACCGATTCAACCCATTCCAACTTTCAACTGTTCATCATTTTTCTACCTATTCCACAACTTCCCACTTACCAAAAACTTCGCGTCTTTTATTTTGAAATTCACACCCATTTCCTTTTCCCCTTCTCATTTCTACATTTTTCAACCGATTCGACCCATTCCAACTTTCAACTGTTCATCTTTTTTTTTCCTATTCCACAACTTACCAAAAACTTCACATCTTTTATTTTGAAATTCACACCCAGTTCCTTTTCCCTTCTCATTTCTACATTTTTCAACCGATTCAACTCGTTTCAACATCATTCTGCAGCATTCCTTAAATATTTATTCAACTTCACCTTCACACGCAATTCCTTCAGGAATTGCAAATTCTAGTTATTATTATTATTATTATTCAACTTCCGCTCACTTTTTTGACGCTTAACTACTTCCACATACTTCAACCTATTCACTCCATTCCACTTTTCACTTATTCCAAATATTCATGGCACGTCTGCTCACTTTTTTTTCCTTCCAAAAATTTTCCGTTTTCGCAAAATTCACAAATTTACGGCGAATTTTGCCCCATTCATTCTTAATGGCAGATTCAACATTTCACATTTACGTTGTTCCAGTTTGAAATTCACATCATTCAACACATTCAAATCACATTGGGCACATTCCCAAACTTGCCAAATTCAACATTTTCACGTTTTCATCTTTTATTTTGAAATTCACACCCAATTCCTTTTTCCCTTTTCCCTTCTCATTTCTACATTTTTCAACCGATTCAACCCATTCCAACTTTCAACTGTTCATCTTTTCTCTACTTATTCCACAACTTCCCACTTACCAAAAACTTCACATCTTTTATTTTGAAATTCAACCAAAATTCTCTAAAATTTCCTTTTTTCTACTCTAATTTCTACATTTTTCAACCGATTCAACCCATTCCAACTTTCAACTGTTCATCATTTTTCTACCTATTCAACAACTTCCCACTTACCAAAAACTTCACTTCTTTTATTTTGAAATTCACACCCAATTCCTTTTTCCCTTCTAATTTCTACATTTTTTAACCGATTCAACCCATTCCAACTTTCAACTGTTCATCTTTTTTCTACCTATTCCACAACTTACCAAAAACTTCACATCTTTTATTTTGAAATTCACTCCCAATTCCTTTTTTCCTTCTCATTTCTACATTTTTCAACCGATTCAACCCATTCCAACTTTCAACTGTTCATCATTTTTCTACCTATTCCACAACTTCCCACTTACCAAAAACTTCACATCTTTTATTTTGAAATTCACACCCACTTCCTTTTTCCCTTCTCATTTCTACATTTTTCAACCGATTCAACCCATTCCAACTTTCAACTGTTCATCACTTTTTCTACCTATTCCACAACTTCCCACTTACCAAAAACTTCACGTCTTTTATTTTGAAATTCACACCCATTTCCTTTTTCCCTTCTCATTTCTACATTTTTCAACCGATTCAACCCATTCCAACTTTCAACTGTTCATCAGTTTTTTTCCTATTCCACAACTTACCAAAAACTTCACATCTTTTATTTTGAAATTCACACCCAGTTCCTTTTCCCTTCTCATTTCTACATTTTTCAACCGATTCAACTCGTTTCAACATCATTCTGCAACATTCCTTAAATATTTATTCAACTTCTTCACCTTCACACGCAATTCCTTCAGGAATTGCAAATTCTAGTTATTATTATTATTATTCAACTTATTCCGCTCACTTTTTCGGCGCTTAACTACTTCCACATACTTCAACCGATTCACTCCATTCCACTTTTCACTTATTCCAAATATTCATGGCAACACTGCTTAGATTTTTTTCCTTCCAAAAATTTTCCGTTTTCGCAAAATTCCCAAATTTACGGCGAATTTTGCCCCATTCATTCTTAATGGCAGATTCAACATTTCACATTTACGTTGTTCCAGTTTGAAATTCACATCATTCAACACATTCAAATCACATTGGGGACATTCCCAAACTTGCCAAATTCAACATTTTCACGTTTTCATCTTTTATTTTGAAATTCACACCCAATTCCTTTTTCCCTTTTCCCTTCTCATTTCTACATTTTTCAACCGATTCAACCCATTCCAACTTTCAACTGTTCATCTTTTCTCTACCTATTCCACAACTTCCCACTTACCAAAAACTTCACATCTTTTATTTTGAAATTCAACCAAAATTCTCTAAAATTTCCTTTTTTCTACTCTAATTTCTACATTTTTCAACCGATTCAACCCATTCCAACTTTCAACTGTTCATCATTTTTCTACCTATTCAAGAACTTCCAACTTACCAAAAACTTCACTTCTTTTATTTTGAAATTCACACCCAATTCCTTTTTCCCTTCTCATTTCTACATTTTTCAACCGATTCAACCCATTCCAACTTTCAACTCTTCATCATTTTTCTACCTATTCCACAACTTCCCACTTCCCAAAAACCTCACATCTTTTATTTTGAAATTCACACCCAATTCCTTTTTCCCTTCTCATTTCTACATTTTTCAACCGATTCATCCCATTCCAACTTTCAACTGTTTGTCTTTTGCCTACCTATTCCACAACTTCCCACTTCCCAAAAACTTCACATCTTTTATTTTGAAATTCACACCCAATTCCTTTTTCCCTTCTCATTTCTACATTTTTCAACCGATTCAACCCATTCCAACTTTCAACTGTTCATCCTTTTTCTACCTATTCCACAACTTCCCACTTACCAAAAACTTCACATCTTTTATTTTGAAATTCACACCCAATTCCTTTTTCCCTTCTCATTTCTACATTTTTCTACCGATTCAACCCATTCCAACTTTCAACTGTTCATCATTCTTCTACCTATTCCACAACTTCCCACTTACCAAAAACTTCAGATCTTTTATTTTGAAATTCACACCCAATTCCTTTTTCCCTTCTCATTTCTACATTTTTCAACCGATTCAACCCATTCCAACTTTCAACTGTTCATCATTTTTCTACCTATTCCACAACTTCCCAAAAACTTCACATCTTTTATTTTGAAATTCACACCCAATTCCTTTTTCCCTTCTCATTTCTACATTTTTCAACCGATTCAACTCGTTTCAACATCATTCTTCAACATTCCTTAAATATTTATTCAACTTCTTCACCTTCACACGCAATTCCTTCAGGAATTGCAAATTCTAGTTAGTGTGAAGGTGAAGACCTTCACACTATTGTTATTCCTGTCCTTTATTATTATTCAACATCTTCTGCCCACTTTTTTGACGCTTAACTACTTCCACATACTTCAACCGATTCACTCCATTCCACTTTTCACTTATTCCAAATATTCATGGCACGACTGCTCACATTTTTCTCGTTCCAAAAATTTTCCGTTTTCGCATAATTCATAAATTTATGGCGATTTTTGCCCCATTCATTCTTAATGGCAGATTCAACATTTCACATTTACGTTGTTCCAGTTTGAAATTCACATCATTCAACACATTCAAATCACATTGGGGACATTCCCAAACTTCCCAAATTCAAAATTTTCACGTTTTCACTTTTAATATTTGCATAAAATTTTGCAAAATTTCATAAAATTTCCTTTTTCACTTCTAACTTCTACATTTTTCCACCGATTCCACTCGTTCCAACTTCCAACTAGTCATCTTTTGCCTACCTATTCCACAACTTCCCACTTACCAAAAACTTCACATCTTTTATTTTGAAATTCAACCAAAATTCTCTAAAATTTCGTTTTTCTACTCTAATTTCTACATTTTTCAACCGATTCAACCCATTCCAACTTTCAACTGTTCATCATTTTTCTACCTATTCCACAACTTCCCACTTACCAAAAAATTCACATCTTTTATTTTGAAATTCACTCCCAATTCCTTTTTCCCTTCTCATTTCTACATTTTTCAACTGATTCAACCCATTCCAACTTTCAACTGTTCATCATTTTTCTACCTATTCCACAACTTCCCCCTTACCAAAAACTTCACATCTTTTATTTTGAAATTCACACCCACTTCCTTTTTCCCTTCTCATTTCTACATTTTTCAACCGATTCAACCCATTCCAACTTTCAACTGTTCATCATTCTTCTACCTATTCCACAACTTCCGACTTACCAAAAACTTCACATCTTTTATTTTGAAATTCACACCCAATTCCTTTTTCCCTTCTCATTTCTACATTTTTCAACCGATTCAACCCATTCCAACTTTCAACTGTTCATCTTTTTTCTACCTATTCCACAACTTACCAAAAATTTCACATCTTTTATTTTGAAATTCACACCCAATTCCTTTTTCCCTTCTCATTTCTACATTTTTCAACCGATTCAACTCGTTTCAACATCATTCTGCAACATTCCTTAAATATTTATTCAACTTCTTCACCTTCACACGCAATTCCTTCAGGAATTGCAAATTCTAGTTATTAGTGTGAAGGTGAAGACCTTCACACTATTGTTATTCCTGTCCTTTATTATTATTATTATTATTATTCAACTTATTCCGCTCACTTTTTCGGCGCTTAACTACTTCCACATACTTCAACCGATTCACTCCATTCCACTTTTCACTTATTCCAAATATTCATGGCAACACTGCTTAGATTTTTTTCCTTCCAAAAATTTTCCGTTTTCGCAAAATTCCCAAATTTACGGCGAATTTTGCCCCATTCATTCTTAATGGCAGATTCAACATTTCACATTTACGTTGTTCCAGTTTGAAATTCACATCATTCAACACATTCAAATCACATTGGGGACATTCCCAAACTTGCCAAATTCAACATTTTCACGTTTCATCTTTTATTTTGAAATTCACACCCAATTCCTTTTTCCCTTTTCCCTTCTCATTTCTACATTGTCCAACCGATTCAACCCATTCCAACTTTCAACTGTTCATCTTTTCTCTACCTATTCCACAACTTCCCACTTACCAAAAAATTCACATCTTTTATTTTGAAATTCACGCACAATTCCTTTTTCCCTTCTCATTTCTACATTTTTCAACCGATTCAACCCATTCCAACTTTCAACTGTTCATAATTTTTCTACCTATTCCCCAACTTCCCACTTACCAAAAAATTCACATCTTTTATTTTGAAATTCACGCCCAATTCCTTTTTCCCTTCTCATTTCTACATTTTTCAACCGATTCAACCCATTCCAACTTTCAACTGTTCATCATTTCTTTACCTATTCCACAACTTAACAAAAACTTCACATCTTTTATTTTGAAATTCACACCCATTTCCTTTTTCCTTTCTCATTTCCACATTTTTCAACCGATTCAACTCGTTTCAACGTCATTCTGCAACATTCCTTAAATATTTATTCAACTTCTTCACCTTCACACGCAATTCCTTCAGGAATTGCAAATTCTAGTTATTATTATTATTCAACTTATTCCGCTCACTTTTTCGGCGCTTAACTACTTCCACATACTTCAACCGATTCACTCCATTCCACTTTTCACTTATTCCAAATATTCATGGCAACACTGCTTAGATTTTTTTCCTTCCAAAAATTTTCCGTTTTCGCAAAATTCCCAAATTTACGGCGAATTTTGCCCCATTCATTCTTAATGGCAGATTCAACATTTCACATTTACGTTGTTCCAGTTTGAAATTCACATCATTCAACACATTCAAATCACATTGGGGACATTCCCAAACTTGCCAAATTCAACATTTTCACGTTTTCATCTTTTATTTTGAAATTCACACCCAATTCCTTTTTCCCTTTTCCCTTCTCATTTCTACATTTTTCAACCGATTCAACCCATTCCAACTTTCAACTGTTCATCTTTTCTCTACCTATTCCACAACTTCCCACTTACCAAAAACTTCACATCTTTTATTTTGAAATTCAACCAAAATTCTCTAAAATTTCCTTTTTTCTACTCTAATTTCTACATTTTTCAACCGATTCAACCCATTCCAACTTTCAACTGTTCATCATTTTTCTACCTATTCAAGAACTTCCAACTTACCAAAAACTTCACTTCTTTTATTTTGAAATTCACACCCAATTCCTTTTTCCCTTCTCATTTCTACATTTTTCAACCGATTCAACCCATTCCAACTTTCAACTCTTCATCATTTTTCTACCTATTCCACAACTTCCCACTTCCCAAAAACCTCACATCTTTTATTTTGAAATTCACACCCAATTCCTTTTTCCCTTCTCATTTCTACATTTTTCAACCGATTCATCCCATTCCAACTTTCAACTGTTTGTCTTTTGCCTACCTATTCCACAACTTCCCACTTCCCAAAAACTTCACATCTTTTATTTTGAAATTCACACCCAATTCCTTTTTCCCTTCTCATTTCTACATTTTTCAACCGATTCAACCCATTCCAACTTTCAACTGTTCATCCTTTTTCTACCTATTCCACAACTTCCCACTTACCAAAAACTTCACATCTTTTATTTTGAAATTCACACCCAATTCCTTTTTCCCTTCTCATTTCTACATTTTTCTACCGATTCAACCCATTCCAACTTTCAACTGTTCATCATTCTTCTACCTATTCCACAACTTCCCACTTACCAAAAACTTCAGATCTTTTATTTTGAAATTCACACCCAATTCCTTTTTCCCTTCTCATTTCTACATTTTTCAACCGATTCAACCCATTCCAACTTTCAACTGTTCATCATTTTTCTACCTATTCCACAACTTCCCAAAAACTTCACATCTTTTATTTTGAAATTCACACCCAATTCCTTTTTCCCTTCTCATTTCTACATTTTTCAACCGATTCAACTCGTTTCAACATCATTCTTCAACATTCCTTAAATATTTATTCAACTTCTTCACCTTCACACGCAATTCCTTCAGGAATTGCAAATTCTAGTTATTATTATTATTCTCTTTTATTCTCCACACTTTTTTGACACGTTTCATCTTCCACATAATTCATCCGATTCACTCCATTCCACTTTTCACGTATTCCAAATATTCACGCGACGAGCGCTTATATTTTTCTCGTTCCGAAAATTTTCCGATTCCGCAAAATTCCCAAAATTCCGACAAATTTTTCCCCATTCATTCTTAATGGCACATTCGACATTTCACATTTACGTCGTTCCAATTTGAAATTCACATCATTCAGCACATTCTAATCACATTCGGAAGGATTCTCGACATTCCCAAAATTCCCAAATTCGAAAATTTCACGTTTTCACGTTAAAAATTCCGACAAATTTTCACAAAATTTCGTTTTTCACCTCTAACTTCTACATTTTTCAACCGATTCAACTCGTTCCAACTTTCAACTGTTCATCTTTTGCCTACCTATTCCACAACGTCCCACTTACCAAAAACTTCACATCTTTTATTTTGAAATTCAACCAAAATTCTCTAAAATTTCGTTTTTCTACTCTAATTTCTACATTTTTCAACCGATTCAACCCATTCCAACTTTCAACTGTTCATTATTTTTCTACTGATTCCACAACTTCCCACTTACCAAAAGCTTCACATCTTTTATTTTGAAATTCACACCCAATTCCTTTTCCCTTCTCATTTCTACATTTTTCAACCGATTCAACCCATTCCAACTTTCAACTGTTCATCATTTTTCTACCTATTCCACAACTTCCCACTTACCAAAAACTTCACATCTTTTATTTTGAAATTCACACCCAATTTCCTTTTCCCTTCTCATTTCTACATTTTTCAACCGATTCAACCCATTCCAACTTTCAACTGTTCATCATTTTTCTACCTATTCCACAACTTCCCACTTACCAAAAACTTCACATATTTTATTTTGAAATTCAACCAAAATTCTCTCAAATTCCGTTTTTGTACTCTAATTTCTACATTTTTCAACCGATTCAACCCATTCCAACCTTCAACTGTTCATCATTTTTCTACCTATTCCACAACTTCCCAAATACTTCACATCTTTTATTTTGAAATTCACACCCAATTCCTTTTTCCCTTCTCATTTCTACATTTTTCAACCGATTCAACCCATTCCAACTTTCAACTGTTCATCTTTTGCCTACCTATTCCACAACTTCCCACTTACCAAAAATTCCACATTTTCAAATTTGAAATTCAACCAAATTCTCAAAAATTCAGTTTTTCTACTCTCATTTCTACATTTTTCGACCGATTCAACCCATTCCAAATTTATTCACCTTATGCTTCCCACATTCACTCCCATTCACCCCCACTTCCACTACGCTTACACATTCAACCCTTGACCCCCAATTCCAGTGTGGCGGCCATCTTGGATGACCCTCAAGTGCCCCCAATGAACCCAAAATGAACCGGAAGTGCCCCAAATCAAACCGAAAGTGACCCCAAATAGACCGGAAGTGACCTCAGGTAAACCGGAAGTGACCCCAAATCAAACCGGAAGTGACCCCAAATGTACCGGAAGTGACCTTTTTAGACCGGAAATGACCCCTAATAAACCGGAAGTGACCTCCGACGAACCGGAAGTGACCCGAATTAAACCGGAAGTGACCCAAATAAACCGGAAATGACCCAAATCAAACCAGAAGTGACCCCAAATAGACCGGAAGTGACCTCAGACGAACCAGAAGTGACCCAAATTAAACCGGAAGTGACCCAAATAAACCGGAAGTGACCCAAATCAAACCGGAAGTGACCCCAAATAGACCGGAAGTGACCTCTGGTAAACCGGAAGTGACCCCAAATCAAACCGGAAGTGACCCCAAATGTACCGGAACTGACCTTTTTAGACCGGAAATGACCCCTGATAAACCGGAAGTGACCTCAGACGAACCGGAAGTGAACCAAATTAAACCGGAAGTGACCTCTGGTAAACCGGAAGTGACCCCAAATCAAACCGGAAGTGACCCCAAATGAACCGGAAGTGACCTTTTTAGACCGGAAATGACCCCAAATAAACAGGAAGTGACCTCAGCTAAACCGGAAGTGACTTGTTTTAAACCGGAAGTGACCCAAATAAACCGGAAGTGACCCAAACTAGACCAGAAGTGACCCGAATCAAACCGGAAGTGACCTTATTTCAACACTGAGTGGCCCAAATAGCTACATTTGCGCTAACTTTTTCGTTTTTTGTCCGATTTAACCCGTTTCAACATTTTTACCCCAAAAGTGAACCTCCTGAGGCCGTTTTTTTTGTTTTGTTCCAAATTTAGAAAGATTTTGGCGCAATTGCTTTTTTTATTTTCCCATTCATTCTCTATGGGGATTCAACATTTGCTCTAACTTCTACATTTTTTAACTGATTCAACCCGTTCCAACTTTTAACTGTACATCTTTTGCCTACCTTTTCCACAACTTCCCACTTACCAAAAATTCCAAATTCGAAATTCAACCAAATTCTCCAAAATTTCGTTTTTCTACTCTAATTTCTACATTTTTCAACCGATTCAACCCATTCCAACTTTCAGCTGTTCATCGTTTGCCTACCTATTCCACAACTTCCCACTTACCAAATATTCCAAACTTTCAATTTTGAAATTCACCACAAATTCTCCAAATATTCTACATTTCTCAAGTAATTCAACACGTTTCAACATCGTTCGGCAGCATTCCCCGAAAAAGTTATTCATACATTTCGCCTTCACACGCAATTTCTCCAGAAATTGCAAAATTCTAGTTATTATTATTATTCTACTTATTCTGCCCACTTTTTCGGCGCTTAACTACTTCCACATACTTCAACCGATTCACTCCATTCCACTTTTCACTTATTCCAAATTTTCATGGCAACACTGCTTAGATTTTTTTCCTTCCAAAAATTTTCCGTTTTCGCAAAATTCACAAATTTACGGCGATTTTTGCCCCATTCATTCTTAATGGCAGATTCAACATTTCACATTTATGTTGTTCCAGTTTGAAATTCACATAATTCAACACATTCAAATCACATTGGGGACATTCCCAAACTTGCCAAATTCAACATTTTCACGTTTTCATCTTTTATTTTGAAATTCACACTCTATTCCTTTTTCCCTTTTCCCTTCTCATTTCTACATTTTTCAACCGATTCAACCCATTCCAACTTTCAACTGTTCATCTTTTCTCTACCTATTCCACAACTTCCCACTTACCAAAAACTTCACATCTTTTATTTTGAAATTCAACCAAAATTCTCTAAAATTTCCTTTTTTCTACTCTAATTTCTACATTTTTCAACCGATTCAACCCATTCCAACTTTCAACTGTTCATCATTTTTCTACCTATTCCACAACTTACCAAATACTTCACATCTTTTATTTTGAAATTCACTCCCAATTCCCTTTTCCCTTCTCATTTCTACATTTTTCAACCGATTCAACCCATTCCAACTTTCAACTGTTTATCTTTTGCCTACCTATTCCACAACTTCCCACTTACCAAAAACTTCACATCTTTTATTTTGAAATTCACACCCAATTCCCTTTTCCCTTCTCATTTCTACATTTTTCAACCGATTCAACCCATCCCAACTTTCAACTGTTCATCATTTTTCTACCTATTCCACAACTTACCAAAAACGTCACATCTTTTATTTTGAAATTCACACCCAATTCCTTTTTCCCTTCTCATTTCTACATTTTTCAACCGATTCAACCCATTCCAACTTTCAACTGTTCATCATTTTTCTACCTATTCCACAACTTCCCAAAAACTTCACATCTTTTATTTTGAAATTCACACAATTCCCTTTTCCCTTCTCATTTCTACATTTTTCAACCGATTCAACCCATTCCAACTTTCAACTGTTCAGCATTTTTCTACCTATTCCACAACTTCCCACTTACCAAAAAATTCACATCTTTTATTTTGAAATTCACGCCCAATTCCCTTTTCCCTTCTCATTTCTACATTTTTCAACCGATTCAACCCATTCCAACTTTCAACTGTTTATCATTTTTCTACCTATTCCACAACTTCCCACTTACCAAAAAATTCACATCTTTTATTTTGAAATTCACGCCCAATTCCCTTCTCATTTCTACATTTTTCAACCGATTCAACCCATTCCAACTTTCAACTGTTCATCATTTTTCTACCTATTCCACAACTTCCCACTTACCATTAACTTAACATCTTTTATTTTGAAATTCACACCCAATTCCTTTTTTCCTTCTCTTTTCTACATTTTTCAACCGATTCAACCCATTCCAACTTTCAACTGTTCATAATTTTTCTACCTATTCCACAACTTACCAAAAACTTCACATCTTTTATTTTGAAATTCACACCTAATTCCTTTTTCCCTTCTCATTTCTACATTTTTCAACCGATTCAACTTGTTTCAACATCATTCTGCAACATTCCTTAAATATTTATTCAACTTCTTCACCTTCACACGCAATTCCTTCAGGAATTGCAAATTCTAGTTATTATTAGTGTGAAGGTGAAGACCTTCACACTATTGTTATTCCTGTCCTTTATTATTAGTGTGAAGGTGAAGACCTTCACACTATTGTTATTCCTGTCCTTTATTATTAGTGTGAAGGTGAAGACCTTCACACTATTGTTATTCCTGTCCTTTATTAGTGTGAAGGTGAAGACCTTCACACTATTGTTATTCCTGTCCTTTATTATTAGTGTGAAGGTGAAGACCTTCACACTATTGTTATTCCTGTACTTTATTAGTGTGAAGGTGAAGACCTTCACACTATTGTTATTCCTGTCCTTTATTATTATTATTATTATTCAACTTCCGCTCACTTTTTTGACGCTTAACTACTTCCACATACTTCAACCGATTCACTCCATTCCACTTTTCACTTATTCCAAATATTCATGACACGTCTGCTCACATTTTTCACGTTCCAAATTTTTTCCGTTTTCGCAAAATTCACAAATTTATGGCGAATTTCGCCCCATTCATTCTTAATGGCAGATTCAACATTTCACATTAACGTTGTTCCAGTTTGAAATTCACATCATTCAACACATTCAAATCACATTGGGGACATTCCCAAACTTGCCTAATTCAACATTTTCACGTTTTCATCTTTTATTTTGAAATTCACACCCAATTCCTTTTTCCCTTTTCCCTTCTCATTTCTACATTTTCCAACCGATTCAACCCATTCCAACTTTCAACTGTTCATCTTTTGCCTACCTATTCCACAACTTCCCACTTACCAAAAACTTCACATCTTTTATTTTGAAATTCAACCAAAATTCTCTAAAATTTCGTTTTTCTACTCTAATTTCCACATTTTTCAACCGATTCAACCCATTCCAACTTTCAACTGTTCATCATTTTTCTACCTATTCCACAACTTCCCAAAAACTTCACATCTTTTATTTTGAAATTCACAATATTCCCTTTTCCTTTCTCATTTCTACATTTTTCAACCGATTCAACCCATTCCAACTTTCAACTGTTCATCATTTTTCTACCTATTCCACAACTTCCCACTTACCAAAAACTTCGCGTCTTTTATTTTGAAATTCACACCCATTTCCTTTTTCCCTTCTCATTTCTACATTTTTCAACCGATTCGACCCATTCCAACTTTCAACTGTTCATCTTTTTTTTTCCTATTCCACAACTTACCAAAAACTTCACATCTTTTATTTTGAAATTCACACCCAGTTCCTTTTCCCTTCTCATTTCTACATTTTTCAACCGATTCAACTCGTTTCAACATCATTCTGCAGCATTCCTTAAATATTTATTCAACTTCTTCACCTTCACACGCAATTCCTTCAGGAATTGCAAATTCTAGTTATTATTATTATTATTCAACTTCCGCTCACTTTTTTGACGCTTAACTACTTCCACATACTTCAACCTATTCACTCCATTCCACTTTTCACTTATTCCAAATATTCATGGCACGTCTGCTCACTTTTTTTTCCTTCCAAAAATTTTCCGTTTTCGCAAAATTCACAAATTTACGGCGAATTTTGCCCCATTCATTCTTAATGGCAGATTCAACATTTCACATTTACGTTGTTCCAGTTTGAAATTCACATCATTCAACACATTCAAATCACATTGGGCACATTCCCAAACTTGCCAAATTCAACATTTTCACGTTTTCATCTTTTATTTTGAAATTCACACCCAATTCCTTTTTCCCTTTTCCCTTCTCATTTCTACATTTTTCAACCGATTCAACCCATTCCAACTTTCAACTGTTCATCTTTTCTCTACTTATTCCACAACTTCCCACTTACCAAAAACTTCACATCTTTTATTTTGAAATTCAACCAAAATTCTCTAAAATTTCCTTTTTTCTACTCTAATTTCTACATTTTTCAACCGATTCAACCCATTCCAACTTTCAACTGTTCATCATTTTTCTACCTATTCAACAACTTCCCACTTACCAAAAACTTCACTTCTTTTATTTTGAAATTCACACCCAATTCCTTTTTCCCTTCTAATTTCTACATTTTTTAACCGATTCAACCCATTCCAACTTTCAACTGTTCATCTTTTTTCTACCTATTCCACAACTTACCAAAAACTTCACATCTTTTATTTTGAAATTCACTCCCAATTCCTTTTTTCCTTCTCATTTCTACATTTTTCAACCGATTCAACCCATTCCAACTTTCAACTGTTCATCATTTTTCTACCTATTCCACAACTTCCCACTTACCAAAAACTTCACATCTTTTATTTTGAAATTCACACCCACTTCCTTTTTCCCTTCTCATTTCTACATTTTTCAACCGATTCAACCCATTCCAACTTTCAACTGTTCATCACTTTTTCTACCTATTCCACAACTTCCCACTTACCAAAAACTTCACGTCTTTTATTTTGAAATTCACACCCATTTCCTTTTTCCCTTCTCATTTCTACATTTTTCAACCGATTCAACCCATTCCAACTTTCAACTGTTCATCAGTTTTTTTCCTATTCCACAACTTACCAAAAACTTCACATCTTTTATTTTGAAATTCACACCCAGTTCCTTTTCCCTTCTCATTTCTACATTTTTCAACCGATTCAACTCGTTTCAACATCATTCTGCAACATTCCTTAAATATTTATTCAACTTCTTCACCTTCACACGCAATTCCTTCAGGAATTGCAAATTCTAGTTATTATTATTCTACTTATTCTGCCCACTTTTTCGGCGCTTAACTACTTCCACATACTTCAACCGATTCACTCCATTCCACTTTTCACTTATTCCAAATATTCATGGCAACACTGCTTAGATTTTTTTCCTTCCAAAAATTTTCCGTTTTCACAAAATTCACAAATTTATGGCGAATTTTGCCCCATTCATTCTTAATGGGAGATTCAACATTTCACATTTACGTTGTTCCAGTTTCAAATTCACATAATTCAACACATTCAAATCACATTGGGGACATTCCCAAACTTGCCAAATTCAACATTTTCACGTTTTCATCTTTTATTTTGAAATTCACACCCAATTCCTTTTTCCCTTTTCCCTTCTCATTTCTACATTTTTCAACCGATTCAACCCATTCCAACTTTCAACTGTTCATCATTTTTCTACCTATTCCACAACTTCCCACTTACCAAAAAATTCACATCTTTTATTTTGAAATTCACGCCCAATTCCTTTTTCCCTTCTCATTTCTACATTTTTCAACCGATTCAACCCATTCCAACTTTCAACTGTTCATCATTTTTCTACCTATTCCACAACTTCCCACTTACCAAAAACTTCACATCTTTTATTTTGAAATTCACACCCACTTCCTTTTTCCCTTCTCATTTCTACATTTTTCAACCGATTCAACCCATTTCAACTTTCAACTGTTCATCATTTCTTTACCTATTCCACAACTTAACAAAAACTTCACATCTTTTATTTTGAAATTCACACCCACTTCCTTTTTCCCTTCTCATTTCTACATTTTTCAACCGATTCAACCCATTTCAACTTTCAACTGTTCATCATTTCTTTACCTATTCCACAACTTAACAAAAACTTCACATCTTTTATTTTGAAATTCACTCCCAATTCCTTTTTCCCTTCTCATTTCTACATTTTTCAACCGATTCAACCCATTCCAACTTTCAACTGTTCATCATTTTTCTACCTATTCCACAACTTCCCACTTACCAAAAACTTCACATCTTTTATTTTGAAATTCACGCCCAATTCCTTTTTCCCTTCTCATTTCTACATTTTTCAACCGATTCAACCCATTCCAACTTTCAACTGTTCATCATTTCTTTACCTATTCCACAACTTAACAAAAACTTCACATCTTTTATTTTGAAATTCACACCCATTTCCTTTTTCCTTTCTCATTTCCACATTTTTCAACCGATTCAACTCGTTTCAACGTCATTCTGCAACATTCCTTAAATATTTATTCAACTTCTTCACCTTCACACGCAATTCCTTCAGGAATTGCAAATTCTAGTTATTAGTGTGAAGGTGAAGACCTTCACACTATTGTTATTCCTGTCCTTTATTATTATTATTATTATTATTATTATTCAACTTCCGCTCACTTTTTTGACGCTTAACTACTTCCACATACTTCAACCTATTCACTCCATTCCACTTTTCACTTATTCCAAATATTCATGGCACGTCTGCTCACTTTTTTTTCCTTCCAAAAATTTTCCGTTTTCGCAAAATTCACAAATTTACGGCGAATTTTGCCCCATTCATTCTTAATGGCAGATTCAACATTTCACATTTACGTTGTTCCAGTTTGAAATTCACATCATTCAACACATTCAAATCACATTGGGCACATTCCCAAACTTGCCAAATTCAACATTTTCACGTTTTCATCTTTTATTTTGAAATTCACACCCAATTCCTTTTTCCCTTTTCCCTTCTCATTTCTACATTTTTCAACCGATTCAACCCATTCCAACTTTCAACTGTTCATCTTTTCTCTACTTATTCCACAACTTCCCACTTACCAAAAACTTCACATCTTTTATTTTGAAATTCAACCAAAATTCTCTAAAATTTCCTTTTTTCTACTCTAATTTCTACATTTTTCAACCGATTCAACCCATTCCAACTTTCAACTGTTCATCATTTTTCTACCTATTCAACAACTTCCCACTTACCAAAAACTTCACTTCTTTTATTTTGAAATTCACACCCAATTCCTTTTTCCCTTCTAATTTCTACATTTTTTAACCGATTCAACCCATTCCAACTTTCAACTGTTCATCTTTTTTCTACCTATTCCACAACTTACCAAAAACTTCACATCTTTTATTTTGAAATTCACTCCCAATTCCTTTTTTCCTTCTCATTTCTACATTTTTCAACCGATTCAACCCATTCCAACTTTCAACTGTTCATCATTTTTCTACCTATTCCACAACTTCCCACTTACCAAAAACTTCACATCTTTTATTTTGAAATTCACACCCACTTCCTTTTTCCCTTCTCATTTCTACATTTTTCAACCGATTCAACCCATTCCAACTTTCAACTGTTCATCACTTTTTCTACCTATTCCACAACTTCCCACTTACCAAAAACTTCACGTCTTTTATTTTGAAATTCACACCCATTTCCTTTTTCCCTTCTCATTTCTACATTTTTCAACCGATTCAACCCATTCCAACTTTCAACTGTTCATCAGTTTTTTTCCTATTCCACAACTTACCAAAAACTTCACATCTTTTATTTTGAAATTCACACCCAGTTCCTTTTCCCTTCTCATTTCTACATTTTTCAACCGATTCAACTCGTTTCAACATCATTCTGCAACATTCCTTAAATATTTATTCAACTTCTTCACCTTCACACGCAATTCCTTCAGGAATTGCAAATTCTAGTTATTATTATTATTCTACATCTTCCGCTCACTTTTTTGACGCTTAACTAGTTCCACATACTTCAACCGATTCACTCCGTTCCACTTTTCACTTATTCCAAATATTCATGGCACGGCTGCTTAGATTTTTTTCGTTCAAAAATTTTTCCGTTTTCGCAAAATTCACAAATTTATGGCGAATTTCGCCCCATTCATTCTTAATGGCAGATTCAACATTTCACATTAACGTTGTTCCAGTTTGAAATTCACATCATTCAACACATTCAAATCACATTGGGGACATTCCCAAACTTGCCTAATTCAACATTTTCACGTTTTCACCTTTTATTTTGAAATTCACACCCAATTCCTTTTTCCCTTTTCCCTTCTCATTTCTACATTTTTCAACCGATTCAACCCATTCCAACTTTCAACTGTTCATCTTTTGCCTACCTATTCCACAACTTCCCACTTACCGAAAACTTCACATCTTTTATTTTGAAATTCAACCAAAATTCTCTAAAAATTCGTTTTTCTACTCTAATTTCCACATTTTTCAACCGATTCAACCCATTCCAACTTTCAACTGTTCATCATTTTTCTACCTATTCCACAACTTCCCAAAAACTTCACATCTTTTATTTTGAAATTCACAATATTCCCTTTTCCTTTCTCATTTCTACATTTTTCAACCGATTCAACCCATTCCAACTTTCAACTGTTCATCATTTTTCTACCTATTCCACAACTTCCCACTTACCAAAAACTTCGCGTCTTTTATTTTGAAATTCACACCCATTTCCTTTTCCCCTTCTCATTTCTACATTTTTCAACCGATTCGACCCATTCCAACTTTCAACTGTTCATCTTTTTTTTTCCTATTCCACAACTTACCAAAAACTTCACATCTTTTATTTTGAAATTCACACCCAGTTCCTTTTCCCTTCTCATTTCTACATTTTTCAACCGATTCAACTCGTTTCAACATCATTCTGCAGCATTCCTTAAATATTTATTCAACTTCTTCACCTTCACACGCAATTCCTTCAGGAATTGCAAATTCTAGTTATTATTATTATTCAACTTCCGCTCACTTTTTTGACGCTTAACTACTTCCACATACTTCAACCGATTCACTCCATTCCACTTTTCACTTATTCCAAATATTCATGACACGTCTGCTCACATTTTTCACGTTCCAAATTTTTTCCGTTTTCGCAAAATTCACAAATTTATGGCGAATTTCGCCCCATTCATTCTTAATGGCAGATTCAACATTTCACATTAACGTTGTTCCAGTTTGAAATTCACATCATTCAACACATTCAAATCACATTGGGGACATTCCCAAACTTGCCTAATTCAACATTTTCACGTTTTCATCTTTTATTTTGAAATTCACACCCAATTCCTTTTTCCCTTTTCCCTTCTCATTTCTACATTTTTCAACCGATTCAACCCATTCCAACTTTCAACTGTTCATCTTTTGCCTACCTATTCCACAACTTCCCACTTACCAAAAACTTCACATCTTTTATTTTGAAATTCAACCAAAATTCTCTAAAATTTCGTTTTTCTACTCTAATTTCCACATTTTTCAACCGATTCAACCCATTCCAACTTTCAACTGTTCATCATTTTTCTACCTATTCCACAACTTCCCAAAAACTTCACATCTTTTATTTTGAAATTCACACCCAATTCCTTTTTCCCTTCTCATTTCTACATTTTTCAACCGATTCAACCCATTCCAACTTTCAACTGTTCATCATTTTTCTACCTATTCCACAACTTCCCAAATACTTCACATCTTTTATTTTGAAATTCACACCCAATTCCCTTTTCCCTTCTCATTTCTACATTTTTCAACCGATTCAACCCATTCCAACTTTCAACTGTTCATCATTTTTCTACCTATTCCACAACTTCCCACTTACCAAAAACTTCACATCTTTTATTTTGAAATTCACACCCAATTCCCTTTTCCCTTCTCATTTCTACATTTTTCAACCGATTCAACCCATTCCAACTTTCAACTGTTCATCATTTTTCTACCTATTCCACAACTTCCCACTTACCAAAAACTTCACATCTTTTATTTTGAAATTTACACTCAATTCCCTTTTCCCTTCTCATTTCTACATTTTTCGACCGATTCAACCCATTCCAAATGCATTCACCTTATGCTTCCCACATTCACTCCCATTCACCCCCACTTCCACTACGCTTACACATTCAACCCTTGACCCCCAATTCCAGTGTGGCGGCCATCTTGGATTGACCCTCAAGTGCCCCCAATGAACCCAAAATGAACCGGAAGTGCCCCAAATCAAACCGAAAGTGACCCCAAATAGACCGGAAGTGACCTCAGGTAAACCGGAAGTGACCCCAAATCAAACCGGAAGTGACCCCAAATGTACCGGAAGTGACCTTTTTCGACCGGAAATGACCCCTAATAAACCGGAAGTGACCTCAGACGAACCGGAAGTGACCCAAATTAAACCGGAAGTGACCCAAATAAACCGGAAGTGACCCCAGATAGACCGGAAGTGACCCCAAATAGACCGGAAGTGACCTCTGGTAAACCGGAAGTGACCCCAAATCAAACCGGAAGTGACCCCAAATGAACTGGAAGTGACCTTTTTAGACCGGAAATGACCCCAAATAAACCGGAAGTGACCTCAGCTAAACCGGAAGTGACCTGTTTTAAACCGGAAGTGACCCAAATAAACCGGAAGTGGCCAAAATTAGACCGGAAATGACCCTAATCAAACCGGAAGTGACCTTATTTCAACACTAAGTGCCCCAAATAGCAACATTTGCGCTAACTTTTTCGTTTTATGTCCGATTTAACTCGTTTCAACATTTTTACCCCAAAAGTGAACCTCTTGAGGCCGTTTCTTTTGGTTTTGTTCCAAATTTAGAAAGATTTTGGCGCGATTGCTTTTTTTTATTTTCCCATTCATTCTCTGTGGGGATTCAACATTTGCTCTAACTTCTACATTTTTTAACTGATTCAACCCATTCCAACTTTCAACTGTACATCTTTTGCCTACCTATTCCACAACTTCCCATTTACCAAAAATTCCAAATTTGAAATTCAACCAAATTCTCCAAAATTTCGTTTTTCTACTCTAATTTCTACATTTTTCAACCGATTCAACCCATTCCAACTTTCAACTGTTCATCTTTCTCCTACCTATTCCACAACTTCCCACTTAACAAATATTCCAAACTTTCATTTTGAAATTCACCACAAATTCTCCAAATATTCTACATTTCTCAAGTAATTCAACACGTTTCAACATCGTTCGGCAGCATTCCCCGAAAAAGTTATTCATACATTTCGCCTTCACACGCAATTTCTCCAGAAATTGCAAAATTCTAGTTATTATTATTATTATTCTCTACGTTTCTCCACACTTTTTTGACACGTTTCATCTTCCACATAATTCATCCGATTCACTCCATTCCACTTTTCACGTATTCCAAATATTCACGCGACGAGCGCTTGTATTTTTCTCGTTCCGAAAATTTTCCGATTCCGCAAAATTCCCAAAATTCCGACAAATTTTTCCCCATTCATTCTTAATGGCACATTCGACATTTCACATTTACGTCGTTCCAATTTGAAATTCACATCATTCAGCACATTCTAATCACATTCGGAAGGATTCTCGACATTCCCAAAATTCCCAAATTCGAAAATTTCACGTTTTCACGTTAAAAATTCCGACAAATTTTCACGAAATTTCGTTTTTCACCTCTAACTTCTACATTTTTCAACCGATTCAACTCGTTCCAACTTTCAACTGTTCATCTTTTGCCTACCTATTCCACAACGTCCCACTTACCAAAAACTTCACCTCTTTTATTTTGAAATTCAACCAAAATTCTCTAAAATTTCGTTTTTCTACTCTAATTTCTACATTTTTCAACCGATTCAACCCATTCCAACTTTCAACTGTTCATTATTTTTCTACTGATTCCACAACTTCCCACGTCCCAAAAACTTCACATCTTTTATTTTGAAATTCCCACCCAATTCCTTTTCCCTTCTCATTTCTACATTTTTCAACCGATTCAACCCATTCCAACTTTCAATTGTTCATCATTTTTCTACCTATTCCACAACTTCCCACTTACCAAAAACTTCACATCTTTTATTTTGAAATTCACACCCAATTCCTTTTTCCCTTCTCATTTCTACATTTTTCAACCGATTCAACCCATTCCAAATTTATTCACTTAATTCACCTTATTCTTCCCACATTCACTCCCATTCACCCCCACTTCCACTACGCTTACACAATTCAACCCTTGACCCCCAATTCCAGTGTGGCGGCCATCTTGGATGACCCTGAAGTGCCACCAATGAACCCAGAATGAACCGGAAGTGGCCCAAATCAAACCGAAAGTGACCCCAAATAGACCGGAAGTGACCTCAGGTAAACCGGAAGTGACCCCAAATCAAACCGGAAGTGACCCCAAATGTACCGGAAGTGACCTTTTTAGACCGGAAATGACCCCTAATAAACCGGAAGTGACCTCAGACGAACCGGAAGTGACCCAAATTAAACCGAAAGTGACCCCAAATAGACCGGAAGTGACCTCAGGTAAACCGGAAGTGACCCCAAATCAAACCGGAAGTGACCCCAAATGTACCGGAAGTGACCTTTTTAGACCGGAAATGACCCCTTATAAACCGGAAGTGACCTCAGACGAACCGGAAGTGACCCAAATTAAACCGGAAGTGACCCAAATAAACCGGAAGTGACCCCAAATAGACCGGAAGTGACCTCTGGTAAACCGGAAGTGACCCCAAATCAAACCGGAAGTGACCCCAAATGAACCGGAAGTGACCCTTTTAGACCGGAAGTGACCCCAAATAAACCGGAAGTGACCTCAGCTAAACCGGAAGTGACCTGTTTTAAACCGGAAGTGACCCAAATAAACCGGAAGTGACCCAAATTAGACCGGAAATGACCCGAATCAAGCCGGAAGTGACCTTATTTCAACACTAAGTTCCCCAAATAGCTACATTTGCGCTAACGTCTTCGTTTTTTGTCCGATTTAACCCGTTTCAACATTTTTACCCCAAAAGTGAACCTCCTGAGGCCGTTTTTTTTGTTTTGTTCCAAATTTAGAAAGATTTTGGCGCAATTGCTTTTTTTTATTTTCCCATTCATTCTCTCTATGGTGATTCAACATTTGCTCTAACTTCTACATTTTTTAACTGATTCAACCCGTTCCAACTTTCAACTGTACATCTTTTGCCTACCTATTCCACAACTTCCCACTTACCAAAAATTCCAAATTCGAAATTCAACCAAATTCTCCAAAATTTCGTTTTTCTACTCTAATTTCTGCATTTTTCAACAGATTCAACCCATTTCAACTTTCAACTGTTCATATTTTGCCTACCTATTCCACAACTTCCCACTTACCAAATATTCCAAACTTCCAATTTTGAAATTCACCACAAATTCTCCAAATATTCTACATTTCTCAAGTAATTCAACACGTTTCAACATCGTTCGGCAGCATTCCCCGAAAAAGTTATTCATACATTTCGCCTTCACACGCAATTTCTCCAGAAATTGCAAAATTCTAGTTATTGTGTGAAGGCGAAGGCCTTCACACATATGTTATTCTACACCATTCTCTATTATTATTATTATTATTATTATTCTCTACGTTTCTCCACACTTTTTTGACACGTTTCATCTTCCACATAATTCATCCGATTCACTCCATTCCACTTTTCACGTATTCCAAATATTCACGCGACGAGCGCTTGTATTTTGCTCGTTCCGAAAATTTTCCGATTCCGCAAAATTCCCAAAATTCCGACAAATTTTTCCCCATTCATTCTTAATGGCACATTCGACATTTCACATTTACGTCGTTCCAATTTGAAATTCACATCATTCAGCACATTCTAATCACATTCGGAAGGATTCTCGACATTCCCAAAATTCCCAAATTCGAAAATTTCACGTTTTCACGTTAAAAATTCCGACAAATTTTCACAAAATTTCGTTTTTCACCTCTAACTTCTACATTTTTCAACCGATTCAACTCGTTCCAACTTTCAACTGTTCATCTTTTGCCTACCTATTCCACAACGTCCCACTTACCAAAAACTTCACATCTTTTATTTTGAAATTCAACCAAAATTCTCTAAAATTTCGTTTTTCTACTCTAATTTCTACATTTTTCAACCGATTCAACCCATTCCAACTTTCAACTGTTCATTATTTTTCTACTGATTCCACAACTTCCCACTTACCAAAAGCTTCACATCTTTTATTTTGAAATTCACACCCAATTCCTTTTCCCTTCTCATTTCTACATTTTTCAACCGATTCAACCCATTCCAACTTTCAACTGTTCATCATTTTTCTACCTATTCCACAACTTCCCACTTACCAAAAACTTCACATCTTTTATTTTGAAATTCACACCCAATTCTCCAATATTTCCGTTTCTCCTTCTCATTTCTACATTTTTCAACCGATTCAACCCATTCCAACTTTCAACTGTTCATCATTTTTCTACCTATTCCACAACTTCCCACTTACCAAAAACTTCACATCTTTTATTTTGAAATTCACACCCAATTCCTTTTTCCCTTCTCATTTCTACATTTTTCAACAGATTCAACCCATTCCAAATTTATTCACTTAATTCACCTTATTCTTCCCACATTCACTCCCATTCACCCCCACTTCCACTATGCTTACACAATTCAACCCTTGACCCCCAATTCCAGTGTGGCGGCCATCTTGGATGACCCTGAAGTGCCACCAATGAACCCAGAATGAACCGGAAGTGGCCCAAATCAAACCGAAAGTGACCCCAAATAGACCGGAAGTGACCTCAGGTAAACCGGAAGTGACCCCAAATCAAACCGGAAGTGACCCCAAATGTACCGGAAGTGACCTTTTTAGACCGGAAATGACCCCTAATAAACCGGAAGTGACCTCAGACGAACCGGAAGTGACCCAAATTAAACCGGAAGTGACCCCAAATAGACCGGAAGTGACCTCAGGTAAACCGGAAGTGACCCCAAATCAAACCGGAAGTGACCCCAAATGTACCGGAAGTGACCTTTTTAGACCGGAAATGACCCCTTATAAACCGGAAGTGACCTCAGACGAACCGGAAGTGACCCAAATAAACCGGAAGTGACCCCAAATAGACCGGAAGTGACCTCTGGTAAACCGGAAGTGACCCCAAATCAAACCGGAAGTGACCACAAATGAACCGGAAGTGACCTTTTTAGACCGGAAGTGACCCCAAATAAACCGGAAGTGACCTCAGCTAAACCGGAAGTGGCCTGTTTTAAACCGGAAGTGACCCAAATAAACCGGAAGTGACCCAAATTAGACCGGAAATGACCCGAATCAAGCCGGAAGTGACCTTATTTCAACACTAAGTGCCCCAAATAGCTACATTTGCGCTAACGTCTTCGTTTATTGTCCGATTTAACCCGTTTCAACATTTTTATCCCAAAAGTGAACCTCCTGAGGCCGTTTTTTTTGTTTTGTTCCAAATTTAGAAAGATTTTGGCGCAATTGCTTTTTCTTATTTTCCCATTCATTCTCTATGGGGATTCAACATTTGCTCTAACTTCTACATTTTTTAACTGATTCAACCCGTTCCAACTTTCAACTGTACATCTTTTGCCTACCTATTCCACAATTTCCCACTTACCAAAAATTCGAAATTTGAAATTCAACCAAATTCTCCCAAATTTCGTTTTTTACTCTAATTTCTACATTTTTCAACCCATTCCAACTTTCAGCTGTTCATCTTTTGCCTACCTATTCCACAACTTCCCACTTACCAAATATTCCAAACTTTCAATTTTGAAATTCACCACAAATTCTCCAAATATTCTACATTTCTCAAGTAATTCAACACGTTTCAACATCGTTCGGCAGCATTCCCCGAAAAAGTTATTCATACATTTCGCCTTCACACGCAATTTCTCCAGAAATTGCAAAATTCTAGTTAGTGTGAAGGTGAAGACCTTCACACTATTGTTATTCCTGTCCTTTATTAGTGTGAAGGTGAAGACCTTCACACTATTGTTATTCCTGTCCTTTATTATTATTATTATTATTATTATTATTCAACTTCCGCTCACTTTTTTGACGCTTAACTACTTCCACATACTTCAACCTATTCACTCCATTCCACTTTTCACTTATTCCAAATATTCATGGCACGTCTGCTCACTTTTTTTTCCTTCCAAAAATTTTCCGTTTTCGCAAAATTCACAAATTTACGGCGAATTTTGCCCCATTCATTCTTAATGGCAGATTCAACATTTCACATTTACGTTGTTCCAGTTTGAAATTCACATCATTCAACACATTCAAATCACATTGGGCACATTCCCAAACTTGCCAAATTCAACATTTTCACGTTTTCATCTTTTATTTTGAAATTCACACCCAATTCCTTTTTCCCTTTTCCCTTCTCATTTCTACATTTTTCAACCGATTCAACCCATTCCAACTTTCAACTGTTCATCTTTTCTCTACCTATTCCACAACTTCCCACTTACCAAAAACTTCACATCTTTTATTTTGAAATTCAACCAAAATTCTCTAAAATTTCCTTTTTTCTACTCTAATTTCTACATTTTTCAACCGATTCAACCCATTCCAACTTTCAACTGTTCATCATTTTTCTACCTATTCAACAACTTCCCACTTCCCAAAAACTTCACATCTTTTATTTTGAAATTCACACCCAATTCCTTTTTCCCTTCTCATTTCTACATTTTTCAACCGATTCAACCCATTCCAACTTTCAACTGTTCATCATTTTTCTACCTATTCAACAACTTCCCACTTCCCAAAAACTTCACATCTTTTATTTTGAAATTCACACCCAATTCCTTTTTCCCTTCTCATTTCTACATTTTTTAACCGATTCAACCCATTCCAACTTTCAACTGTTCATCATTTTTCTACCTATTCCACAACTTCCCACTTACCAAAACATTCACATCTTTTATTTTGAAATTCACGCACAATTCCTTTTTCCCTTCTCATTTCTACATTTTTCAACCGATTCAACCCATTCCAACTTTCAACTGTTCATCATTTTTCTACCTATTCCCCAACTTCCCACTTACCAAAAAATTCACATCTTTTATTTTGAAATTCACGCCCAATTCCTTTTTCCCTTCTCATTTCTACATTTTTCAACCGATTCAACCCATTCCAACTTTCAACTGTTCATCATTTCTTTACCTATTCCACAACTTAACAAAAACTTCACATCTTTTATTTTGAAATTCACACCCATTTCCTTTTTCCTTTCTCATTTCCACATTTTTCAACCGATTCAACTCGTTTCAACGTCATTCTGCAACATTCCTTAAATATTTATTCAACTTCTTCACCTTCACACGCAATTCCTTCAGGAATTGCAAATTCTAGTTAGTGTGAAGGTGAAGACCTTCACACTATTGTTATTCCTGTCCTTTATTATTATTATTCTACTTATTCTGCCCACTTTTTCGGCGCTTAACTACTTCCACATACTTCAACCGATTCACTCCATTCCACTTTTCACTTATTCCAAATATTCATGGCAACACTGCTTAGATTTTTTTCCTTCCAAAAATTTTCCGTTTTCGCAAAATTCACAAATTTACGGCGATTTTTGCCCCATTCATTCTTAATGGCAGATTCAACATTTCACATTTATGTTGTTCCAGTTTGAAATTCACATAATTCAACACATTCAAATCACATTGGGGACATTCCCAAACTTGCCAAATTCAACATTTTCACGTTTTCATCTTTTATTTTGAAATTCACACTCTATTCCTTTTTCCCTTTTCCCTTCTCATTTCTACATTTTTCAACCGATTCAACCCATTCCAACTTTCAACTGTTCATCTTTTCTCTACCTATTCCACAACTTCCCACTTACCAAAAACTTCACATCTTTTATTTTGAAATTCAACCAAAATTCTCTAAAATTTCCTTTTTTCTACTCTAATTTCTACATTTTTCAACCGATTCAACCCATTCCAACTTTCAACTGTTCATAATTTTTCTACCTATTCAACAACTTCCCACTTATCAAAAACTTCACTTCTTTTATTTTGAAATTCACACCCAATTCCTTTTCCCCTTCTCATTTCTACATTTTTCAACCGATCCAACCCATTCCAACTTTCAACTGTTCATCATTTTTCTACCTATTCAACAACTTCCCACTTATCAAAAACTTCACTTCTTTTATTTTGAAATTCACACCCAATTCCTTTTTCCCTTCTCATTTCTACATTTTTCAACCGATTCAACCCATTCCAACTTTCAACTGTTCATCATTTTTCTACCTATTCCACAACTTCCCACTTACCAAAAAATTCACATCTTTTATTTTGAAATTCACTCCCAATTCCTTTTTCCCTTCTCATTTCTACATTTTTCAACTGATTCAACCCATTCCAACTTTCAACTGTTCATCATTTTTCTACCTATTCCACAACTTCCCCCTTACCAAAAACTTCACATCTTTTATTTTGAAATTCACACCCACTTCCTTTTTCCCTTCTCATTTCTACATTTTTCAACCGATTCAACCCATTCCAACTTTCAACTGTTCATCATTCTTCTACCTATTCCACAACTTCCGACTTACCAAAAACTTCACATCTTTTATTTTGAAATTCACACCCAATTCCTTTTTCCCTTCTCATTTCTACATTTTTCAACCGATTCAACCCATTCCAACTTTCAACTGTTCATCATTTTTCTACCTATTCCACAAGTTCCCACTTACCAAAAAATTCACATCTTTTATTTTGAAATTCACGCCCAATTCCTTTTTCCCTTCTCATTTCTACATTTTTCAACCGATTCAACCCATTCCTACTTTCAACTGTTCATCTTTTCTCTACCTATTCAACAACTTCCCACTTACCAAAAACTTCACTTCTTTTATTTTGAAATTCACACCCAATTCCTTTTTCCCTTCTCATTTCTACATTTTTCAACCGATTCAACCCATTCCAACTTTCAACTGTTCATCTTTTTTCTACCTATTCCACAACTTACCAAAAATTTCACATCTTTTATTTTGAAATTCACACCCAATTCCTTTTTCCCTTCTCATTTCTACATTTTTCAACCGATTCAACTCGTTTCAACATCATTCTGCAACATTCCTTAAATATTTATTCAACTTCTTCACCTTCACACGCAATTCCTTCAGGAATTGCAAATTCTAGTTAGTGTGAAGGTGAAGACCTTCACACTATTGTTATTCCTGTCCTTTATTATTATTATTATTATTATTCAACTTATTCCGCTCACTTTTTCGGCGCTTAACTACTTCCACATACTTCAACCGATTCACTCCATTCCACTTTTCACTTATTCCAAATATTCATGGCAACACTGCTTAGATTTTTTTCCTTCCAAAAATTTTCCGTTTTCGCAAAATTCCCAAATTTACGGCGAATTTTGCCCCATTCATTCTTAATGGCAGATTCAACATTTCACATTTACGTTGTTCCAGTTTGAAATTCACATCATTCAACACATTCAAATCACATTGGGGACATTCCCAAACTTGCCAAATTCAACATTTTCACGTTTTCATCTTTTATTTTGAAATTCACACCCAATTCCTTTTTCCCTTTTCCCTTCTCATTTCTACATTTTTCAACCGATTCAACCCATTCCAACTTTCAACTGTTCATCTTTTCTCTACCTATTCCACAACTTCCCACTTACCAAAAACTTCACATCTTTTATTTTGAAATTCAACCAAAATTCTCTAAAATTTCCTTTTTTCTACTCTAATTTCTACATTTTTCAACCGATTCAACCCATTCCAACTTTCAACTGTTCATCATTTTTCTACCTATTCAAGAACTTCCAACTTACCAAAAACTTCACTTCTTTTATTTTGAAATTCACACCCAATTCCTTTTTCCCTTCTCATTTCTACATTTTTCAACCGATTCAACCCATTCCAACTTTCAACTCTTCATCATTTTTCTACCTATTCCACAACTTCCCACTTCCCAAAAACCTCACATCTTTTATTTTGAAATTCACACCCAATTCCTTTTTCCCTTCTCATTTCTACATTTTTCAACCGATTCATCCCATTCCAACTTTCAACTGTTTGTCTTTTGCCTACCTATTCCACAACTTCCCACTTCCCAAAAACTTCACATCTTTTATTTTGAAATTCACACCCAATTCCTTTTTCCCTTCTCATTTCTACATTTTTCAACCGATTCAACCCATTCCAACTTTCAACTGTTCATCCTTTTTCTACCTATTCCACAACTTCCCACTTACCAAAAACTTCACATCTTTTATTTTGAAATTCACACCCAATTCCTTTTTCCCTTCTCATTTCTACATTTTTCTACCGATTCAACCCATTCCAACTTTCAACTGTTCATCATTCTTCTACCTATTCCACAACTTCCCACTTACCAAAAACTTCAGATCTTTTATTTTGAAATTCACACCCAATTCCTTTTTCCCTTCTCATTTCTACATTTTTCAACCGATTCAACCCATTCCAACTTTCAACTGTTCATCATTTTTCTACCTATTCCACAACTTCCCAAAAACTTCACATCTTTTATTTTGAAATTCACACCCAATTCCTTTTTCCCTTCTCATTTCTACATTTTTCAACCGATTCAACTCGTTTCAACATCATTCTTCAACATTCCTTAAATATTTATTCAACTTCTTCACCTTCACACGCAATTCCTTCAGGAATTGCAAATTCTAGTTATTATTATTATTATTCAACTTATTCCGCTCACTTTTTCGGCGCTTAACTACTTCCACATACTTCAACCGATTCACTCCATTCCACTTTTCACTTATTCCAAATATTCATGGCAACACTGCTTAGATTTTTTTCCTTCCAAAAATTTTCCGTTTTCGCAAAATTCCCAAATTTACGGCGAATTTTGCCCCATTCATTCTTAATGGCAGATTCAACATTTCACATTTACGTTGTTCCAGTTTGAAATTCACATCATTCAACACATTCAAATCACATTGGGGACATTCCCAAACTTGCCAAATTCAACATTTTCACGTTTTCATCTTTTATTTTGAAATTCACACCCAATTCCTTTTTCCCTTTTCCCTTCTCATTTCTACATTTTTCAACCGATTCAACCCATTCCAACTTTCAACTGTTCATCTTTTCTCTACCTATTCCACAACTTCCCACTTACCAAAAACTTCACATCTTTTATTTTGAAATTCAACCAAAATTCTCTAAAATTTCCTTTTTTCTACTCTAATTTCTACATTTTTCAACCGATTCAACCCATTCCAACTTTCAACTGTTCATCATTTTTCTACCTATTCAAGAACTTCCAACTTACCAAAAACTTCACTTCTTTTATTTTGAAATTCACACCCAATTCCTTTTTCCCTTCTCATTTCTACATTTTTCAACCGATTCAACCCATTCCAACTTTCAACTCTTCATCATTTTTCTACCTATTCCACAACTTCCCACTTCCCAAAAACCTCACATCTTTTATTTTGAAATTCACACCCAATTCCTTTTTCCCTTCTCATTTCTACATTTTTCAACCGATTCATCCCATTCCAACTTTCAACTGTTTGTCTTTTGCCTACCTATTCCACAACTTCCCACTTCCCAAAAACTTCACATCTTTTATTTTGAAATTCACACCCAATTCCTTTTTCCCTTCTCATTTCTACATTTTTCAACCGATTCAACCCATTCCAACTTTCAACTGTTCATCCTTTTTCTACCTATTCCACAACTTCCCACTTACCAAAAACTTCACATCTTTTATTTTGAAATTCACACCCAATTCCTTTTTCCCTTCTCATTTCTACATTTTTCTACCGATTCAACCCATTCCAACTTTCAACTGTTCATCATTCTTCTACCTATTCCACAACTTCCCACTTACCAAAAACTTCAGATCTTTTATTTTGAAATTCACACCCAATTCCTTTTTCCCTTCTCATTTCTACATTTTTCAACCGATTCAACCCATTCCAACTTTCAACTGTTCATCATTTTTCTACCTATTCCACAACTTCCCAAAAACTTCACATCTTTTATTTTGAAATTCACACCCAATTCCTTTTTCCCTTCTCATTTCTACATTTTTCAACCGATTCAACTCGTTTCAACATCATTCTTCAACATTCCTTAAATATTTATTCAACTTCTTCACCTTCACACGCAATTCCTTCAGGAATTGCAAATTCTAGTTATTATTATTATTATTCTCTACGTTTCTCCACACTTTTTTGACACGTTTCATCTTCCACATAATTCATCCGATTCACTCCATTCCACTTTTCACGTATTCCAAATATTCACGCGACGAGCGCTTGTATTTTTCTCGTTCCGAAAATTTTCCGATTCCGCAAAATTCCCAAAATTCCGACAAATTTTTCCCCATTCATTCTTAATGGCACATTCGACATTTCACATTTACGTCGTTCCAATTTGAAATTCACATCATTCAGCACATTCTAATCACATTCGGAAGGATTCTCGACATTCCCAAAATTCCCAAATTCGAAAATTTCACGTTTTCACGTTAAAAATTCCGACAGATTTTCACGAAATTTCGTTTTTCACCTCTAACTTCTACATTTTTCAACCGATTCAACTCGTTCCAACTTTCAACTGTTCATCTTTTGCCTACCTATTCCACAACGTCCCACTTACCAAAAACTTCACCTCTTTTATTTTGAAATTCAACCAAAATTCTCTAAAATTTCGTTTTTCTACTCTAATTTCTACATTTTTCAACCGATTCAACCCATTCCAACTTTCAACTGTTCATTATTTTTCTACTGATTCCACAACTTCCCACTTACCAAAAGCTTCACATCTTTTATTTTGAAATTCACACCCAATTCCTTTTCCCTTCTCATTTCTACATTTTTCAACCGATTCAACCCATTCCAACTTTCAATTGTTCATCATTTTTCTACCTATTCCACAACTTCCCACTTACCAAAAACTTCACATCTTTTATTTTGAAATTCACACCCAATTCCTTTTTCCCTTCTCATTTCTACATTTTTCAACAGATTCAACCCATTCCAAAATTATTCACTTAATTCACCTTATTCTTCCCACATTCACTCCCATTCACCCCCACTTCCACTATGCTTACACAATTCAACCCTTGACCCCCAATTCCAGTGTGGCGGCCATCTTGGATGACCCTGAAGTGCCACCAATGAACCCAGAATGAACCGGAAGTGGCCCAAATCAAACCGAAAGTGACCCCAAATAGACCGGAAGTGACCTCAGGTAAACCGGAAGTGACCCCAAATCAAACCGGAAGTGACCCCAAATGTACCGGAAGTGACCTTTTTAGACCGGAAATGACCCCTAATAAACCGGAAGTGACCTCAGACGAACCGGAAGTGACCCAAATTAAACCGGAAGTGACCCCAAATAGACCGGAAGTGACCTCAGGTAAACCGGAAGTGACCCCAAATCAAACCGGAAGTGACCCCAAATGTACCGGAAGTGACCTTTTTAGACCGGAAATGACCCCTTATAAACCGGAAGTGACCTCAGACGAACCGGAAGTGACCCAAATTAAACCGGAAGTGACCCAAATAAACCGGAAGTGACCCCAAATAGACCGGAAGTGACCTCTGGTAAACCGGAAGTGACCCCAAATCAAACCGGAAGTGACCCAAAATGAACCGGAAGTGACCTTTTTAGACCGGAAATGACCCCAAATAAACCGGAAGTGACCTCAGCTAAACCGGAAGTGACCTGTTTTAAACCGGAAGTGACCCAAATAAACCGGAAGTGACCCAAATTAGACCGGAAATGACCCGAATCAAGCCGGAAGTGACCTTATTTCAACACTAAGTGCCCCAAATAGCTACATTTGCGCTTACGTCTTCGTTTTTTGTCCGATATAACCCGTTTCAACATTTTTACCCCAAAAGTGAACCTCCTGAGGCCGTTTTTTTTGGTTTTGTTCCAAATCTAGAAAGATTTTGGCGCAATTGCTTTTTTTTATTTTCCCATTCATTCTCTATGGGGATTCAACATTTGCTCTAACTTCTACATTTTTTAACTGATTCAACCCGTTCCAACTTTCAACTGTTCATCTTTTGCCTACCTATTCCACAACTTCCCACTTACCAACAATTCCAAATTTAAAATTCAACCAAATTCTCCAAAATTTCGTTTTTCTACTCTAACTTCTAAATTTTTCTACCGATTCAACCCATTCCAACTTTCAACTGTTCATCTTTTGCCTACCTATTCCACAACTTCCCACTTACCAAATATTCCAAACTTTCAATTTTGAAATTCACCACAAATTCTCCAAATATTCTACATTTCTCAAGTAATTCAACACGTTTCAACATCGTTCGGCAGCATTCCCCGAAAAAGTTATTCATACATTTCGCCTTCACACGCAATTTCTCCAGAAATTGCAAAATTCTAGTTATTATTATTATTCTTCTATTTTATTCTCCACACTTTTTTGACACGTTTCAGCTTCCACATAATTCATCCGATTCACTCCATTCCACTTTTCACGTATTCCAAATATTCACGCGACGAGCGCTTGTATTTTTCTCATTCCGAAAATTTTCCGATTCCGCAAAATTCCCAAAATTCCGACAAATTTTTCCCCATCCATTCTTAATGGCACATTCGACATTTCACAAAATTTCGTTTTTCACCTCTAACTTCTACATTTTTCAACCGATTCAACCCATTCCAACTTTCAACTGTTCATCTTTTGCCTACCTATTCCACAACTTCCCATTTACTAAAAATTCCAAATTTTCAAATTTGAAATTCAACCAAAATTCTCTCTAATTCCGTTATTCCACTCTAATTTCTACATTTTTCAACCGATTCAACCCATTCCAACTTTCAACTGTTCATCTTTTGCCTACCTATTCCACAACTTCCCACTTACCAAAAATTCCAAATTCTCAAATTTGAAATTCAACCAAAATTCTCTAAAATTTCGTTTTTCTACTCTAATTTCTACATTTTTCGACCGATTCAACCCATTCCAAATGCATTCACCTTATGCTTCCCACATTCACTCCCATTCACCCCCACTTCCACTACGCTTACACATTCAACCCTTGACCCCCAATTCCAGTGTGACGGCCATCTTGGATTGACCCTCAAGTGCCCCCAATGAACCCAAAATGAACCGGAAGTGGCCCAAATCAAACCGAAAGTGACCCCAAATAGACCGGAAGTGACCTCAGGTAAACCGGAAGTGACCCCAAATCAAACCGGAAGTGACCCCAAATGTACCGGAAGTGACCTTTTTAGACCGGAAATGACCCCTAATAAACCGGAAGTGACCTCAGACGAACCGGAAGTGACCCAAATTAAACCGGAAGTGACCCAAATAAACCGGAAGTGACCCCAAATAGACCGGAAGTGACCCCAAATAGACCGGAAGTGACCTCTGGTAAACCGGAAGTGACCCCAAATCAAACCGGAAGTGACCCCAAATGAACCGGAAGTGACCTTTTTAGACCGGAAATGACCCCAAATAAACCGGAAGTGACCTCAGCTAAACCGGAAGTGACCTGTTTTAAACCGGAAGTGACCCAAATAAACCGGAAGTGACCCAAATTAGACAAAAAATGACCCGAATCAAGCCGGAAGTGACCTTGTTTCAACACTAAGTGCCCCAAATAGCTACATTTGCGCTAACGTCTTCGTTTTTTGTCCAATTTAACCCGTTTCAACATTTTTACCCCAAAAGTGAACCTCCTGAGGCCGTTTTTTTTGGTTTTGTTCCAAATCTAGAAAGATTTTGGCGCAATTGCTTTTTTTTATTTTCCCATTCATTCTCTATGGGGATTCAACATTTGCTCTAACTTCTACATTTTTTAACTGATTCAACCCATTCCAACTTTCAACTGTTCATCTTTTGCCTACCTATTCCACAACTTCCCACTTACCAACAATTCCAAATTTAAAATTCAACCAAATTCTCCAAAATTTCGTTTTTCTACTCTAACTTCTACATTTTTCTACCGATTCAACCCATTCCAACTTTCAACTGTTCATCTTTTGCCTACCTATTCCACAACTTCCCACTTACCAAATATTCCAAACTTTCAATTTTGAAATTCACCACAAATTCTCCAAATTTTCTACATTTCTCAAGTAATTCAACACGTTTCAACATCGTTCGGCAGCATTCCCCGAAAAAGTTATTCATACATTTCGCCTTCACACGCAATTTCTCCAGAAATTGCAAAATTCTAGTTGTGTGAAGGCGAAGGCCTTCACACATATGTTATTCTACACCATTCTCTATTATTATTATTATTAGTGTGAAGGTGAAGACCTTCACACTATTGTTATTCCTGTCCTTTATTATTATTATTATTATTCAACTTATTCCGCTCACTTTTTCGGCGCTTAACTACTTCCACATACTTCAACCGATTCACTCCATTCCACTTTTCACTTATTCCAAATATTCATGGCAACACTGCTTAGATTTTTTTCCTTCCAAAAATTTTCCGTTTTCGCAAAATTCCCAAATTTACGGCGAATTTTGCCCCATTCATTCTTAATGGCAGATTCAACATTTCACATTTACGTTGTTCCAGTTTGAAATTCACATCATTCAACACATTCAAATCACATTGGGGACATTCCCAAACTTGCCAAATTCAACATTTTCACGTTTTCATCTTTTATTTTGAAATTCACACCCAATTCCTTTTTCCCTTTTCCCTTCTCATTTCTACATTTTTCAACCGATTCAACCCATTCCAACTTTCAACTGTTCATCTTTTCTCTACCTATTCCACAACTTCCCACTTACCAAAAACTTCACATCTTTTATTTTGAAATTCAACCAAAATTCTCTAAAATTTCCTTTTTTCTACTCTAATTTCTACATTTTTCAACCGATTCAACCCATTCCAACTTTCAACTGTTCATCATTTTTCTACCTATTCAAGAACTTCCAACTTACCAAAAACTTCACTTCTTTTATTTTGAAATTCACACATAATTCCTTTTTCCCTTCTCATTTCTACATTTTTCAACCGATTCAACCCATTCCAACTTTCAACTCTTCATCATTTTTCTACCTATTCCACAACTTCCCACTTCCCAAAAACCTCACATCTTTTATTTTGAAATTCACACCCAATTCCTTTTTCCCTTCTCATTTCTACATTTTTCAACCGATTCATCCCATTCCAACTTTCAACTGTTTGTCTTTTGCCTACCTATTCCACAACTTCCCACTTCCCAAAAACTTCACATCTTTTATTTTGAAATTCACACCCAATTCCTTTTTCCCTTCTCATTTCTACATTTTTCAACCGATTCAACCCATTCCAACTTTCAACTGTTCATCCTTTTTCTACCTATTCCACAACTTCCCACTTACCAAAAACTTCACATCTTTTATTTTGAAATTCACACCCAATTCCTTTTTCCCTTCTCATTTCTACATTTTTCTACCGATTCAACCCATTCCAACTTTCAACTGTTCATCATTCTTCTACCTATTCCACAACTTCCCACTTACCAAAAACTTCAGATCTTTTATTTTGAAATTCACACCCAATTCCTTTTTCCCTTCTCATTTCTACATTTTTCAACCGATTCAACCCATTCCAACTTTCAACTGTTCATCATTTTTCTACCTATTCCACAACTTCCCAAAAACTTCACATCTTTTATTTTGAAATTCACACCCAATTCCTTTTTCCCTTCTCATTTCTACATTTTTCAACCGATTCAACTCGTTTCAACATCATTCTTCAACATTCCTTAAATATTTATTCAACTTCTTCACCTTCACACGCAATTCCTTCAGGAATTGCAAATTCTAGTTATTATTATTATTATTCAACTTATTCCGCTCACTTTTTCGGCGCTTAACTACTTCCACATACTTCAACCGATTCACTCCATTCCACTTTTCACTTATTCCAAATATTCATGGCAACACTGCTTAGATTTTTTTCCTTCCAAAAATTTTCCGTTTTCGCAAAATTCCCAAATTTACGGCGAATTTTGCCCCATTCATTCTTAATGGCAGATTCAACATTTCACATTTACGTTGTTCCAGTTTGAAATTCACATCATTCAACACATTCAAATCACATTGGGGACATTCCCAAACTTGCCAAATTCAACATTTTCACGTTTTCATCTTTTATTTTGAAATTCACACCCAATTCCTTTTTCCCTTTTCCCTTCTCATTTCTACATTTTTCAACCGATTCAACCCATTCCAACTTTCAACTGTTCATCTTTTCTCTACCTATTCCACAACTTCCCACTTACCAAAAACTTCACATCTTTTATTTTGAAATTCAACCAAAATTCTCTAAAATTTCCTTTTTTCTACTCTAATTTCTACATTTTTCAACCGATTCAACCCATTCCAACTTTCAACTGTTCATCATTTTTCTACCTATTCAAGAACTTCCAACTTACCAAAAACTTCACTTCTTTTATTTTGAAATTCACACCCAATTCCTTTTTCCCTTCTCATTTCTACATTTTTCAACCGATTCAACCCATTCCAACTTTCAACTCTTCATCATTTTTCTACCTATTCCACAACTTCCCACTTCCCAAAAACCTCACATCTTTTATTTTGAAATTCACACCCAATTCCTTTTTCCCTTCTCATTTCTACATTTTTCAACCGATTCATCCCATTCCAACTTTCAACTGTTTGTCTTTTGCCTACCTATTCCACAACTTCCCACTTCCCAAAAACTTCACATCTTTTATTTTGAAATTCACACCCAATTCCTTTTTCCCTTCTCATTTCTACATTTTTCAACCGATTCAACCCATTCCAACTTTCAACTGTTCATCCTTTTTCTACCTATTCCACAACTTCCCACTTACCAAAAACTTCACATCTTTTATTTTGAAATTCACACCCAATTCCTTTTTCCCTTCTCATTTCTACATTTTTCTACCGATTCAACCCATTCCAACTTTCAACTGTTCATCATTCTTCTACCTATTCCACAACTTCCCACTTACCAAAAACTTCAGATCTTTTATTTTGAAATTCACACCCAATTCCTTTTTCCCTTCTCATTTCTACATTTTTCAACCGATTCAACCCATTCCAACTTTCAACTGTTCATCATTTTTCTACCTATTCCACAACTTCCCAAAAACTTCACATCTTTTATTTTGAAATTCACACCCAATTCCTTTTTCCCTTCTCATTTCTACATTTTTCAACCGATTCAACTCGTTTCAACATCATTCTTCAACATTCCTTAAATATTTATTCAACTTCTTCACCTTCACACGCAATTCCTTCAGGAATTGCAAATTCTAGTTATTATTATTATTATTCTCTACGATTCTCCACACTTTTTTGACACGTTTCATCTTCCACATAATTCATCCGATTCACTCCATTCCACTTTTCACGTATTCCAAATATTCACGCGACGAGCGCTTATATTTTTCTCGTTCCGAAAATTTTCCGATTCCGCAAAATTCCCAAAATTCCGACAAATTCTTCCCCATTCATTCTTAATGGCACATTCGACATTTCACATTTACGTCGTTCCAATTTGAAATTCACATCATTCAGCACATTCTAATCACATTCGGAAGGATTCTCGACATTCCCAAAATTCCCAAATTCGAAAATTTCACGTTTTCACGTTAAAAATTCCGACAAATTTTCACAAAATTTCGTTTTTCACCTCTAACTTCTACATTTTTCAACCGATTCAACTCGTTCCAACTTTCAACTGTTCATCTTTTGCCTACCTATTCCACAACGTACCACTTACCAAAAACTTCACATCTTTTATTTTGAAATTCAACCAAAATTCTCTAAAATTTCGTTTTTCTACTCTAATTTCTACATTTTTCAACCGATTCAACCCATTCCAACTTTCAACTGTTCATTATTTTTCTACTGATTCCACAACTTGCCACTTACCAAAAGCTTCACATCTTTTATTTTGAAATTCACACCCAATTCCTTTTCCCTTCTCATTTCTACATTTTTCAACCGATTCAACCCATTCCAACTTTCAACTGTTCATCATTTTTCTACCTATTCCACAACTTCCCACTTACCAAAAACTTCACATCTTTTATTTTGAAATTCACACCCAATTCTCCAATATTTCCGTTTCTCCTTCTCATTTCTACATTTTTCAACCGATTCAACCCATTCCAACTTTCAACTGTTCATCATTTTTCTACCTATTCCACAACTTCCCACGTCACAAAAACTTCACATCTTTTATTTTGAAATTCCCACCCAATTCCTTTTTCCCTTCTCATTTCTACATTTTTCAACCGATTCAACCCATTCCAACTTTCAACTGTTCATCATTTTTCTACCTATTCCACAACTTCCCACTTACCAAAAACTTCACATCTTTTATTTTGAAATTCACACCCAATTCCTTTTTCCCTTCTCATTTCTACATTTTTCAACCGATTCAACCCATTCCAAATTTATTCACTTAATTCACCTTATTCTTCCCACATTCACTCCCATTCACCCCCACTTCCACTATGCTTACACAATTCAACCCTTGACCCCCAATTCCAGTGTGGCGGCCATCTTGGATGACCCTGAAGTGCCACCAATGAACCCAGAATGAACCGGAAGTGGCCCAAATCAAACCGAAAGTGACCCCAAATAGACCGGAAGTGACCTCAGGTAAACCGGAAGTGACCCCAAATCAAACCGGAAGTGACCCCAAATGTACCGGAAGTGACCTTTTTAGACCGGAAATGACCCCTAATAAACCGGAAGTGACCTCAGACGAACCGGAAGTGACCCAAATTAAACCGGAAGTGACCCAAATAAACCGGAAGTGACCCCAAATAGATCGGAAGTGACCTCTGGTAAACCGGAAGTGACCCCAAATCAAACCGGAAGTGACCCCAAATGAACCGGAAGTGACCTTTTTAGACCGGAAATGACCCCAAATAAACCGGAAGTGACCTCAGCTAAACCGGAAGTGACCTGTTTTAAACCGGAAGTGACCCAAATAAACCGGAAGTGACCCAAATTAGACCGGAAATGACCCGAATCAAGCCGGAAGTGACCTTATTTCAACACTAAGTGCCCCAAATAGCTACATTTGCGCTAACGTCTTCGTTTTTTGTCCGATTTAACCCGTTTCAACATTTTTACCCCAAAAGTGAACCTCCTGAGGCCGTTTTTTTTCGTTTTGTTCAAAATTTCTAAAAGATTTGGCGCAATTGCCTTTTTTTATTTTCCCATTCATTCTCTATGGGGATTCAACATTTGCTCTAACTTCTACATTTTTTAACTGATTCAACCCGTTCCAACTTTCAACTGTACATCTTTTGCCTACCTATTCCACAACTTCCCACTTACCAAAAATTCCAAATTTGAAATTCAACCAAATTCTCCAAAATTTCGTTTTTCTACTCTAATTTCTACTTTTTTCAACCGATTCAACCCATTCCAACTTTCAACTGTTCATCTTTTGCCTACCTATTCCACAACTTCCCACTTACCAAATATTCCAAACTTTCAATTTTGAAATTCACCACAAATTCTCCAAATATTCTACATTTCTCAAGTAATTCAACACGTTTCAACATCGTTCGGCAGCATTCCCCGAAAAAGTTATTCATACATTTCGCCTTCACACGCAATTTCTCCAGAAATTGCAAAATTCTAGTTATTATTATATTTTATTCTCCTCACTTTTTTGTCCCGTTTCATCTTTCACATAATTCATCCGATTCACTCCATTCCACTTTTCACGTATTCCAAATATTCAGGAAAGGGTGGCTTGTATTTTTCTCATTCCGAAAATTTTCCGATTCCGCAAAATTCCCAAAATTCCGACAAATTTTTCCCCATCCATTCTTAATGGCACATTCGACATTTCACAAAATTTCGTTTTTCACCTCTAACTTCTACATTTTTCAACCGATTCAACCCATTCCAACTTTCAACTGTTCATCTTTTGCCTACCTATTCCACAACTTCCCACTTACCAAAAATTCCAAATTTTCAAATTTGAAATTCAACCAAAATTCTCTCAAATTCTGTTATTCCACTCTAATTTCTACATTTTTCAACCGATTCAACCCGTTCCAACTTTCAACTGTTCATCTTTTGCCTACCTATTCCACAACTTCCCACTTACCAAAAATTCCAAATTCTCAAATTTGAAATTCAACCAAAATTCTCTAAAATTTCGTTTTTCTACTCTAATTTCTACATTTTTCGACCGATTCAAACCATTCCAAATGCATTCACCTTATGCTTCCCACATTCACTCCCATTCACCCCCACTTCCACTACGCTTACACATTCAACCCTTGACCCCCAATTCCAGTGTGGCGGCCATCTTGGATGACCCTCAAGTGCCCCCAATGAACCCAAAATGAACCGGAAGTGCCCCAAATCAAACCGAAAGTGACCCCAAATAGACCGGAAGTGACCTCAGGTAAACCGGAAGTGACCCCAAATCAAACCGGAAGTGACCCCAAATGTACCGGAAGTGACCTTTTTAGACCGGAAATGGCCCCCTAATAAACCGGAAGTGACCTCAGACGAACCGGAAGTGACCCAAATTAAACCGGAAGTGACCCAAATAGACCGGAAGTGACCCCAAATAGACCGGAAGTGACCCCAAATAGACCGGAAGTGACCTCTGGTAAACCGGAAGTGACCCCAAATCAAACCGGAAGTGACCACAAATGAACCGGAAGTGACCTTTTTAGACCGGAAGTGACCCCAAATAAACCGGAAGTGACCTCAGCTAAACCGGAAGTGACCTATATAAAACCGGAAGTGACCCAAATAAACCGGAAGTGACCCAAATTAGACCGGAAATGACCCGAATCAAGCCGGAAGTGACCTTATTTCAACACTAAGTGCCCCAAATAGCTACATTTGCGCTAACGTCTTCGTTTTTTGTCCGATTTAACCCGTTTCAACATTTTTACCCCAAAAGTGAACCTCCTGAGGCTGTTTTTTTTTGTTTTGTTCGGAATTTAGAAAGATTTTGGCGCAATTGCTTTTTTTTATTTTCCCATTCATTCTCTATGGGGATTCAACATTTGCTCTAACTTCTACATTTTTTAACTGATTCAACCCGTTCCAACTTTCAACTGTACATCTTTTGCCTACCTATTCCACAACTTCCCACTTACCAAAAATTCGAAATTTGAAATTCAACCAAATTCTCCCAAATTTCGTTTTTTTACTCTAATTTCTACATTTTTCAACCCATTCCAACTTTCAACTGTTCATTTTTTGCCTACCTATTCCACAACTTCCCACTTACCAAATATTCCAAACTTTCAATTTTGAAATTCACCACAAATTCTCCAAATATTCTACATTTCTCAAGTCATTCAACACGTTTCAACATCGTTCGGCAGCATTCCCCGAAAAAGTTATTCATACATTTCGCCTTCACACGCAATTTCTCCAGAAATTGCAAAATTCTAGTTAGTGTGAAGGTGAAGACCTTCACACTATTGTTATTCCTGTCCTTTATTATTATTATTATTATTCAACATCTTCTGCCCACTTTTTTGACGCTTAACTACTTCCACATACTTCAACCGATTCACTCCATTCCACTTTTCACTTATTCCAAATATTCATGGCACGACTGCTCACATTTTTCTCATTCCAAAAATTTTCCGTTTTCGCATAATTCATAAATTTATGGCGATTTTTGCCCCATTCATTCTTAATGGCAGATTCAACATTTCACATTTACGTTGTTCCAGTTTGAAATTCACATCATTCAACACATTCAAATCACATTGGGGACATTCCCAAACTTCCCAAATTCAAAATTTTCACGTTTTCACTTTTAATATTTGCATAAAATTTTGCAAAATTTCATAAAATTTCCTTTTTCACTTCTAACTTCTACATTTTTCCACCGATTCCACTCGTTCCAACTTCCAACTATTCATCTTTTGCCTACCTATTCCACAACTTCCCACTTACCAAAAACTTCACATCTTTTATTTTGAAATTCAACCAAAATTCTCTAAAATTTCGTTTTTCTACTCTAATTTCTACATTTTTCAACCGATTCAACCCATTCCAACTTTCAACTGTTCATCATTTTTATACCTATTCCACAACTTCCCAAAAACTTCACATCTTTTATTTTGAAATTCACACCCACTTCCTTTTTCCCTTCTCATTTCTACATTTTTCAACCGATTCAACCCATTCCAACTTTCAACTGTTCATCATTTTTCTACCTATTCCACAAATTCCCACTTACCAAAAACTTCACATCTTTTATTTTGAAATTCACTCCCAATTCCTTTTTTCCTTCTCATTTCTACATTTTTCAACCGATTCAACCCATTCCAACTTTCAACTGTTCATCATTTTTCGACCTATTCCACAACTTCCCACTTACCAAAAACTTCACATCTTTTATTTTGAAATTCACACCCACTTCCTTTTTCCCTTCTCATTTCTACATTTTTCAACCGATTCAACCCATTCCAACTTTCAACTGTTCATCACTTTTTCTACCTATTCCACAACTTCCCACTTACCAAAAACTTCACGTCTTTTATTTTGAAATTCACACCCATTTCCTTTTTCCCTTCTCATTTCTACATTTTTCAACCGATTCAACCCATTCCAACTTTCAACTGTTCATCATTTTTTTTCCTATTCCACAACTTACCAAAAACTTCACATCTTTTATTTTGAAATTCACACCCAGTTCCTTTTCCCTTCTCATTTCTACATTTTTCAACCGATTCAACTCGTTTCAACATCATTCTGCAACATTCCTTAAATATTTATTCAACTTCTTCACCTTCACACGCAATTCCTTCAGGAATTGCAAATTCTAGTTATTATTATTATTATTCTCTACGATTCTCCACACTTTTTTGACACGTTTCATCTTCCACATAATTCATCCGATTCACTCCATTCCACTTTTCACGTATTCCAAATATTCACGACATGAGCGCTTATATTTTTCTCGTTCCGAAAATTTTCCGATTCCGCAAAATTCCCAAAATTCCGACAAATTTTTCCCCATTCATTCTTAATGGCACATTCGACATTTCACATTTACGTCGTTCCAATTTGAAATTCACATCATTCAGCACATTCTAATCACATTCGGAAGGATTCTCGACATTCCCAAAATTCCCAAATTCGAAAATTTCTCGTTTTCACGTTAAAAATTCCGACAAATTTTCACAAAATTTCGTTTTTCACCTCTAACTTCTACATTTTTCAACCGATTCAACTCGTTCCAACTTTCAACTGTTCATCTTTTGCCTACCTATTCCACAACGTCCCACTTACCAAAAACTTCACATCTTTTATTTTGAAATTCAACCAAAATTCTCTAAAATTTCGTTTTTCTACTCTAATTTCTACATTTTTCAACCGATTCAACCCATTCCAACTTTCTACTGTTCATCATTTTTCTACCGATTCCACAACTTCCCACTTACCAAAAGCTTCACATCTTTTATTTTGAAATTCACACCCAATTCCTTTTCCCTTCTCATTTCTACATTTTTCAACCGATTCAACCCATTCCAACTTTCAACTGTTCATCATTTTTCTACCTATTCCACAACTTCCCACTTACCAAAAACTTCACATCTTTTATTTTGAAATTCACACCCAATTTCCTTTTCCCTTCTCATTTCTACATTTTTCAACCGATTCAACCCATTCCAACTTTCAACTGTTCATCATTTTTCTACCTATTCCACAACTTCCCACTTACCAAAAACTTCACATCTTTTATTTTGAAATTCAACCAAAATTCTCTCAAATTCCGTTTTTGTACTCTAATTTCTACATTTTTCAACCGATTCAACCCATTCCAACTTTCAACTGTTCATCATTTTTCTACCTATTCCACAACTTCCCAAATACTTCACATCTTTTATTTTGAAATTCACACCCAATTCCTTTTTCCCTTCTCATTTCTACATTTTTCAACCGATTCAACCCATTCCAACTTTCAACTGTTCATCTTTTGCCTACCTATTCCACAACTTCCCACTTACCAAAAATTCCACATTTTCAAATTTGAAATTCAACCAAATTCTCAAAAATTCAGTTTTTCTACTCTCATTTCTACATTTTTCGACCGATTCAGCCCATTCCAAATTTATTCACCTTATGCTTCCCACATTCACTCCCATTCACCCCCACTTCCACTACGCTTACACATTCAACCCTTGACCCCCAATTCCAGTGTGGCGGCCATCTTGGATGACCCTCAAGTGCCCCCAATGAACCCAGAATGAACCGGAAGTGCCCCAAATCAAACCGAAAGTGACCCCAAATAGACCGGAAGTGACCTCAGGTAAACCGGAAGTGACCCCAAATCAAACCGGAAGTGACCCCAAATGTACCGGAAGTGACCTTTTTAGACCGGAAATGACCCCTAATAAACCGGAAGTGACCTCAGACGAACCGGAAGTGACCCAAATTAAACCGGAAGTGACCCAAATAAACCGGAAGTGACCCCAAATAGACCGGAAGTGACCCCAAATAGACCGGAAGTTACCTCTGGTAAACCGGAAGTGACCCCAAATCAAACCGGAAGTGACCCCAAATGAACCGGAAGTGACCTTTTTAGACCAGAAATGACCCCAAATAAACCGGAAGTGACCTCAGCTAAACCGGAAGTGACCTGTTTTAAACCGGAAGTGACCCAAATAAACCGGAAGTGACCCAAACTAGACCGGAAGTGACCCGGATCAAACCGGAAGTGACCTTATTTCAACACTGAGTGGCCCAAATAGCTACATTTGCGCAAACTTTTTCGTTTTTTGTCTGATTTAACCCGTTTCAACATTTTTACCCCAAAAGTGAATCTCCTGAGGGCGTTTTTTTTTTTTTGTTCCAAATTTAGAAAGATTTTGGCGCAATTGCTTTTTTTTATTTTCCCATTCATTCTCTATGGGGATTCAACATTTGCTCTAACTTCTACATTTTTTAACTGATTCAACCCGTTCCAACTTTCAACTGTACATCTACCTATTCTACAACTTCCCACTTACCAAAAATTCCAAATTCAACCAAATTCTCCAAAATTTCGTTTTTCTACTCTAATTTCTACATTTTTCAACCGATTCAACCCATTCCAACTTTCAGCTGTTCATCTTTTGCCTACCTATTCCACAACTTCCCACTTACCAAATATTCCAAACTTTCAATTTTGAAATTCACCACAAATTCTCCAAATATTCTACATTTCTCAAGTAATTCAACACGTTTCAACATCGTTCGGCAGCATTCCCCGAAAAAGTTATTCATACATTTCGCCTTCACACGCAATTTCTCCAGAAATTGCAAAATTCTAGTTATTATTATTCTTCTATTTTATTCTCCACACTTTTTCGACACGTTTCATCTTCCACACAATTCATCCGATTCACTCCATTCCACTTTTCACGTATTCCAAATATTCACGCGATGAGCGCTTGTATTTTTCTCGTTCCGAAAATTTTCCGTTTCCGCAAAATTCCCCAAATTCCGACAAATTTTTCCCCATTCATTCTTAATGGCACATTCGACATTTCACATTTACGTCGTTCCAATTTGAAATTCACATCATTCAGCACATTCTAATCACATTCGGAAGGATTCTCGACATTCCTAAAATTCCCAAATTCGAAAATTTCACGTTTTCACGTTAAAAATTCCGACAAATTTTCACAAAATTTCGTTTTTCACCTCTAACTTCTACATTTTTCAACCGATTCAACTCGTTCCAACTTTCAACTGTTCATCTTTTGCCTACCTATTCCACAACGTCCCACTTACCAAAAACTTCACATCTTTTATTTTGAAATTCAACCAAAATTCTCTAAAATTTCCTTTTTCTACTCTAATTTCTACATTTTTCAACCGATTCAACCCATTCCAACTTTCAACTGTTCATTATTTTTCTACCGATTCCACAACTTCCCACTTACCAAAAGCTTCACATCTTTTATTTTGAAATTCACACCCAATTCCTTTTCCCTTCTCATTTCTACATTTTTCAACCGATTCAACCCATTCCAACTTTCAACTGTTCATTATTTTTCTACCTATTCCACAACTTCCCACTTACCAAAAACTTCACATCTTTTATTTTGAAATTCACAACCAATTTCCTTTTCCCTTCTCATTTCTACATTTTTCAACCGATTCAACCCATTCCAACTTTCAACTGTTCATCATTTTTCTACCTATTCCACAACTTCCCACTTACCAAAAACTTCACATCTTTTATTTTGAAATTCAACCAAAATTCTCTCAAATTCCGTTTTTGTACTCTAATTTCTACATTTTTCAACCGATTCAACCCATTCCAACTTTCAACTGTTCATCATTTTTCTACCTATTCCACAACTTCCCAAATACTTCACATCTTTTATTTTGAAATTCACACCCAATTCCTTTTTCCCTTCTCATTTCTACATTTTTCAACCGATTCAACCCATTCCAACTTTCAACTGTTCATTATTTTTCTACCTATTCCACAACTTCCCACTTACCAAAAACTTCACATCTTTTATTTTGAAATTCACACCCAATTCCCTTTTCCCTTCTCATTTCTACATTTTTCAACCGATTCAACCCATTCCAACTTTCAACTGTTCATCATTTTTCTACCTATTCCACAACTTCCCACTTACCAAAAACTTCACATCTTTTATTTTGAAATTCACACTCAATTCCCTTTTCCCTTCTCATTTCTACATTTTTCAACCGATTCAACCCATTCCAACTTTCAACTGTTCATCATTTTTCTACCTATTCCACAACTTCCCACTTACCAAAAACTTCACATCTTTTATTTTGAAATTCACACCCAATTCCCTTTTCCCTTCTCATTTCTACATTTTTCAACCGATTCAACCCATTCCAACTTTCAACTGTTCATCATTTTTCTACCTATTCCACAACTTCCCACTTACCAAAAACTTCACATCTTTTATTTTGAAATTCACACCCAATTCCTTTTTCCCTTCTCATTTCTACATTTTTCAACCGATTCAACCCATTCCAACTTTCAACTGTTCATCATTTTTCGACCTATTCCACAACTTCCCACTTACCAAAAACTTCACATCTTTTATTTTGAAATTCACCACAAATTCTCCAAATATTCTACATTTCTCAAGTAATTCAACACGTTTCAACATCGTTCGGCAGCATTCCCCGAAGAAGTTATTCATACATTTCGCCTTCACACGCAATTTCTCCAGAAATTGCAAAATTCTAGTTATTATTAGTGTGAAGGTGAAGACCTTCACACTATTGTTATTCCTGTCCTTTATTAGTGTGAAGGTGAAGACCTTCACACTATTGTTATTCCTGTCCTTTATTATTATTATTCTACTTATTCTGCCCACTTTTTCGGCGCTTAACTACTTCCACATACTTCAACCGATTCACTCCATTCCACTTTTCACTTATTCCAAATATTCATGGCAACACTGCTTAGATTTTTTTCCTTCCAAAAATTTTCCGTTTTCACAAAATTCACAAATTTATGGCGAATTTTGCCCCATTCATTCTTAATGGGAGATTCAACATTTCACATTTACGTTGTTCCAGTTTCAAATTCACATAATTCAACACATTCAAATCACATTGGGGACATTCCCAAACTTGCCAAATTCAACATTTTCACGTTTTCATCTTTTATTTTGAAATTCACACCCAATTCCTTTTTCCCTTTTCCCTTCTCATTTCTACATTTTTCAACCGATTCAACCCATTCCAACTTTCAACTGTTCATCATTTTTCTACCTATTCCACAACTTCCCACTTACCAAAAAATTCACATCTTTTATTTTGAAATTCACGCCCAATTCCTTTTTCCCTTCTCATTTCTACATTTTTCAACCGATTCAACCCATTCCAACTTTCAACTGTTCATCATTTTTCTACCTATTCCACAACTTCCCACTTACCAAAAACTTCACATCTTTTATTTTGAAATTCACACCCACTTCCTTTTTCCCTTCTCATTTCTACATTTTTCAACCGATTCAACCCATTTCAACTTTCAACTGTTCATCATTTCTTTACCTATTCCACAACTTAACAAAAACTTCACATCTTTTATTTTGAAATTCACACCCACTTCCTTTTTCCCTTCTCATTTCTACATTTTTCAACCGATTCAACCCATTTCAACTTTCAACTGTTCATCATTTCTTTACCTATTCCACAACTTAACAAAAACTTCACATCTTTTATTTTGAAATTCACTCCCAATTCCTTTTTCCCTTCTCATTTCTACATTTTTCAACCGATTCAACCCATTCCAACTTTCAACTGTTCATCATTTTTCTACCTATTCCACAACTTCCCACTTACCAAAAACTTCACATCTTTTATTTTGAAATTCACGCCCAATTCCTTTTTCCCTTCTCATTTCTACATTTTTCAACCGATTCAACCCATTCCAACTTTCAACTGTTCATCATTTCTTTACCTATTCCACAACTTAACAAAAACTTCACATCTTTTATTTTGAAATTCACACCCATTTCCTTTTTCCTTTCTCATTTCCACATTTTTCAACCGATTCAACTCGTTTCAACGTCATTCTGCAACATTCCTTAAATATTTATTCAACTTCTTCACCTTCACACGCAATTCCTTCAGGAATTGCAAATTCTAGTTAGTGTGAAGGTGAAGACCTTCACACTATTGTTATTCCTGTCCTTTATTATTATTATTATTCAACTTCCGCTCACTTTTTTGACGCTTAACTACTTCCACATACTTCAACCGATTCACTCCATTCCACTTTTCACTTATTCCAAATATTCATGACACGTCTGCTCACATTTTTCACGTTCCAAATTTTTTCCGTTTTCGCAAAATTCACAAATTTATGGCGAATTTCGCCCCATTCATTCTTAATGGCAGATTCAACATTTCACATTAACGTTGTTCCAGTTTGAAATTCACATCATTCAACACATTCAAATCACATTGGGGACATTCCCAAACTTGCCTAATTCAACATTTTCACGTTTTCATCTTTTATTTTGAAATTCACACCCAATTCCTTTTTCCCTTTTCCCTTCTCATTTCTACATTTTTCAACCGATTCAACCCATTCCAACTTTCAACTGTTCATCTTTTGCCTACCTATTCCACAACTTCCCACTTACCAAAAACTTCACATCTTTTATTTTGAAATTCAACCAAAATTCTCTAAAATTTCGTTTTTCTACTCTAATTTCCACATTTTTCAACCGATTCAACCCATTCCAACTTTCAACTGTTCATCATTTTTCTACCTATTCCACAACTTCCCAAAAACTTCACATCTTTTATTTTGAAATTCACACCCAATTCCTTTTTCCCTTCTCATTTCTACATTTTTCAACCGATTCAACCCATTCCAACTTTCAACTGTTTATCTTTTGCCTACCTATTCCACAACTTCCCACTTCCCAAAAACTTCACATCTTTTATTTTGAAATTCACACCCAATTCCCTTTTCCCTTCTCATTTCTACATTTTTCAACCGATTCAACCCATCCCAACTTTCAACTGTTCATCATTTTTCTACCTATTCCACAACTTACCAAAAACTTCACATCTTTTATTTTGAAATTCACACCCAGTTCCTTTTCCCTTCTCATTTCTACATTTTTCAACCGATTCAACTCGTTTCAACATCATTCTGCAGCATTCCTTAAATATTTATTCAACTTCTTCACCTTCACACGCAATTCCTTCAGGAATTGCAAATTCTAGTTAGTGTGAAGGTGAAGACCTTCACACTATTGTTATTCCTGTCCTTTATTATTAGTGTGAAGGTGAAGACCTTCACACTATTGTTATTCCTGTCCTTTATTATTATTATTATTATTCAACATCTTCTGCCCACTTTTTTGACGCTTAACTACTTCCACATACTTCAACCGATTCACTCCATTCCACTTTTCACTTATTCCAAATATTCATGGCACGACTGCTCACATTTTTCTCATTCCAAAAATTTTCCGTTTTCGCATAATTCATAAATTTATGGCGATTTTTGCCCCATTCATTCTTAATGGCAGATTCAACATTTCACATTTACGTTGTTCCAGTTTGAAATTCACATCATTCAACACATTCAAATCACATTGGGGACATTCCCAAACTTCCCAAATTCAAAATTTTCACGTTTTCACTTTTAATATTTGCATAAAATTTTGCAAAATTTCATAAAATTTCCTTTTTCACTTCTAACTTCTACATTTTTCCACCGATTCCACTCGTTCCAACTTCCAACTATTCATCTTTTGCCTACCTATTCCACAACTTCCCACTTACCAAAAACTTCACATCTTTTATTTTGAAATTCAACCAAAATTCTCTAAAATTTCGTTTTTCTACTCTAATTTCTACATTTTTCAACCGATTCAACCCATTCCAACTTTCAACTGTTCATCATTTTTATACCTATTCCACAACTTCCCAAAAACTTCACATCTTTTATTTTGAAATTCACACCCACTTCCTTTTTCCCTTCTCATTTCTACATTTTTCAACCGATTCAACCCATTCCAACTTTCAACTGTTCATCATTTTTCTACCTATTCCACAAATTCCCACTTACCAAAAACTTCACATCTTTTATTTTGAAATTCACTCCCAATTCCTTTTTTCCTTCTCATTTCTACATTTTTCAACCGATTCAACCCATTCCAACTTTCAACTGTTCATCATTTTTCGACCTATTCCACAACTTCCCACTTACCAAAAACTTCACATCTTTTATTTTGAAATTCACACCCACTTCCTTTTTCCCTTCTCATTTCTACATTTTTCAACCGATTCAACCCATTCCAACTTTCAACTGTTCATCACTTTTTCTACCTATTCCACAACTTCCCACTTACCAAAAACTTCACGTCTTTTATTTTGAAATTCACACCCATTTCCTTTTTCCCTTCTCATTTCTACATTTTTCAACCGATTCAACCCATTCCAACTTTCAACTGTTCATCATTTTTTTTCCTATTCCACAACTTACCAAAAACTTCACATCTTTTATTTTGAAATTCACACCCAGTTCCTTTTCCCTTCTCATTTCTACATTTTTCAACCGATTCAACTCGTTTCAACATCATTCTGCAACATTCCTTAAATATTTATTCAACTTCTTCACCTTCACACGCAATTCCTTCAGGAATTGCAAATTCTAGTTATTATTCTACTTATTCTGCCCACTTTTTCGGCGCTTAACTACTTCCACATACTTCAACCGATTCACTCCATTCCACTTTTCACTTATTCCAAATATTCATGGCAACACTGCTTAGATTTTTTTCCTTCCAAAAATTTTCCGTTTTCGCAAAATTCACAAATTTACGGCGATTTTTGCCCCATTCATTCTTAATGGCAGATTCAACATTTCACATTTATGTTGTTCCAGTTTGAAATTCACATAATTCAACACATTCAAATCACATTGGGGACATTCCCAAACTTGCCAAATTCAACATTTTCACGTTTTCATCTTTTATTTTGAAATTCACACTCTATTCCTTTTTCCCTTTTCCCTTCTCATTTCTACATTTTTCAACCGATTCAACCCATTCCAACTTTCAACTGTTCATCTTTTCTCTACCTATTCCACAACTTCCCACTTACCAAAAACTTCACATCTTTTATTTTGAAATTCAACCAAAATTCTCTAAAATTTCCTTTTTTCTACTCTAATTTCTACATTTTTCAACCGATTCAACCCATTCCAACTTTCAACTGTTCATAATTTTTCTACCTATTCAACAACTTCCCACTTATCAAAAACTTCACTTCTTTTATTTTGAAATTCACACCCAATTCCTTTTCCCCTTCTCATTTCTACATTTTTCAACCGATCCAACCCATTCCAACTTTCAACTGTTCATCATTTTTCTACCTATTCAACAACTTCCCACTTATCAAAAACTTCACTTCTTTTATTTTGAAATTCACACCCAATTCCTTTTTCCCTTCTCATTTCTACATTTTTCAACCGATTCAACCCATTCCAACTTTCAACTGTTCATCATTTTTCTACCTATTCCACAACTTCCCACTTACCAAAAAATTCACATCTTTTATTTTGAAATTCACTCCCAATTCCTTTTTCCCTTCTCATTTCTACATTTTTCAACTGATTCAACCCATTCCAACTTTCAACTGTTCATCATTTTTCTACCTATTCCACAACTTCCCCCTTACCAAAAACTTCACATCTTTTATTTTGAAATTCACACCCACTTCCTTTTTCCCTTCTCATTTCTACATTTTTCAACCGATTCAACCCATTCCAACTTTCAACTGTTCATCATTCTTCTACCTATTCCACAACTTCCGACTTACCAAAAACTTCACATCTTTTATTTTGAAATTCACACCCAATTCCTTTTTCCCTTCTCATTTCTACATTTTTCAACCGATTCAACCCATTCCAACTTTCAACTGTTCATCATTTTTCTACCTATTCCACAAGTTCCCACTTACCAAAAAATTCACATCTTTTATTTTGAAATTCACGCCCAATTCCTTTTTCCCTTCTCATTTCTACATTTTTCAACCGATTCAACCCATTCCTACTTTCAACTGTTCATCTTTTCTCTACCTATTCAACAACTTCCCACTTACCAAAAACTTCACTTTTATTTTGAAATTCACACCCAATTCCTTTTTCCCTTCTCATTTCTACATTTTTCAACCGATTCAACCCATTCCAACTTTCAACTGTTCATCTTTTTTCTACCTATTCCACAACTTACCAAAAATTTCACATCTTTTATTTTGAAATTCACACCCAATTCCTTTTTCCCTTCTCATTTCTACATTTTTCAACCGATTCAACTCGTTTCAACATCATTCTGCAACATTCCTTAAATATTTATTCAACTTCTTCACCTTCACACGCAATTCCTTCAGGAATTGCAAATTCTAGTTATTATTATTATTCAACTTCCGCTCACTTTTTTGACGCTTAACTACTTCCACATACTTCAACCTATTCACTCCATTCCACTTTTCACTTATTCCAAATATTCATGACATGTCTGCTCACATTTTTCACCTTCCAAATTTTTTCCGTTTTCGCAAAATTCACAAATTTATGGCGAATTTCGCCCCATTCATTCTTAATGGCAGATTCAACATTTCACATTTACGTTGTTCCAGTTTCAAATTCACATAATTCAACACATTCAAATCACATTGGGGACATTCCCAAACTTGCCAAATTCAACATTTTCACGTTTTCATCTTTTATTTTGAAATTCACACCCAATTCCTTTTTCCTTTTTCCCTTTTCCCTTCTCATTTCTACATTTTTCAACCGATTCAACCCATTCCAACTTTCAACTGTTCATCTTTTCTCTACCTATTCCACAACTTCCCACTTACCAAAAACTTCACATCTTTTATTTTGAAATTCAACCAAAATTCTCTAAAATTTCCCTTTTTCTACTCTAATTTCTACATTTTTCAACCGATTCAACCCATTCCAACTTTCAACTGTTCATCATTTTTCTACCTATTCCACAACTTCCCAAAAACTTCACATCTTTTATTTTGAAATTCACACAATTTCCTTTTCCCTTCTCATTTCTACATTTTTCAACCGATTCAACCCATTCCAACTTTCAACTGTTCATCATTTCTTTACCTATTCCACAACTTAACAAAAATTTCACATCTTTTATTTTGAAATTCACACCCAGTTCCTTTTTCCCTTCTCATTTCTACATTTTTCAACCGATTCAACTCGTTTCAACATCATTCTGCAGCATTCCTTCAATATTTATTCAACTTCTTCACCTTCATACGCAATTCCTTCAGGAATTGCAAATTCTAGTTGTGTGAAGGCGAAGGCCTTCACACATATGTTATTCTACACCATTCTCTATTATTGTGTGAAGGCGAAGGCCTTCACACATATGTTATTCTACACCATTCTCTATTATTATTATTATTATTATTATTATTATTATTATTATTCTATTTTATTCTCCACACTTTTTTGACACGTTTCAGCTTCCACATAATTCATCCGATTCACTCCATTCCACTTTTCACGTATTCCAAATATTCACGCGACGAGCGCTTGTATTTTTCTCATTCCGAAAATTTTCCGATTCCGCAAAATTCCCAAAATTCCGACAAATTTTTCCCCATCCATTCTTAATGGCACATTCGACATTTCACAAAATTTCGTTTTTCACCTCTAACTTCTACATTTTTCAACCGATTCAACCCATTCCAACTTTCAACTGTTCATCTTTTGCCTACCTATTCCACAACTTCCCATTTACTAAAAATTCCAAATTTTCAAATTTGAAATTCAACCAAAATTCTCTCTAATTCCGTTATTCCACTCTAATTTCTACATTTTTCAACCGATTCAACCCATTCCAACTTTCAACTGTTCATCTTTTGCCTACCTATTCCACAACTTCCCACTTACCAAAAATTCCAAATTCTCAAATTTGAAATTCAACCAAAATTCTCTAAAATTTCGTTTTTCTACTCTAATTTCTACATTTTTCGACCGATTCAACCCATTCCAAATGCATTCACCTTATGCTTCCCACATTCACTCCCATTCACCCCCACTTCCACTACGCTTACACATTCAACCCTTGACCCCCAATTCCAGTGTGGCGGCCATCTTGGATTGACCCTCAAGTGCCCCCAATGAACCCAAAATGAACCGGAAGTGGCCCAAATCAAACCGAAAGTGACCCCAAATAGACCGGAAGTGACCTCAGGTAAACCGGAAGTGACCCCAAATCAAACCGGAAGTGACCCCAAATGTACCGGAAGTGACCTTTTTAGACCGGAAATGACCCCTAATAAACCGGAAGTGACCTCAGACGAACCGGAAGTGACCCAAATTAAACCGGAAGTGACCCAAATAAACCGGAAGTGACCCCAAATAGACCGGAAGTGACCCCAAATAGACCGGAAGTGACCTCTGGTAAACCGGAAGTGACCCCAAATCAAACCGGAAGTGACCCCAAATGAACCGGAAGTGACCTTTTTAGACCGGAAATGACCCCAAATAAACCGGAAGTGACCTCAGCTAAACCGGAAGTGACCTGTTTTAAACCGGAAGTGACCCAAATAAACCGGAAGTGACCCAAACTAGACCGGAAGTGACCCGAATCAAACCGGAAGTGACCTTATTTCAACACTGAGTGGCCCAAATAGCTACATTTGCGCTAACTTTTTCGTTTTTTGTCTGATTTAACCCGTTTCAACTTTCAATTGTACATCTTTTGCCTACCTATTCCACAACTTCCCACTTACCAAAAATTCCAAATTCGAAATTCAACCAAATTCTCCAAAATTTCGTTTTTCTACTCTAATTTCTACATTTTTCAACCGATTCAACCCATTCCAACTTTCAAGTGTTCATCTTTTGCCTACCTATTCCACAACTTCCCACTTACCAAATATTCCAAACTTTCAATTTTGAAATTCACCACAAATTCTCCAAATATTCTACATTTCTCAAGTAATTCAACACGTTTCAACATCGTTCGGCAGCATTCCCCGAAAAAGTTATTCATACATTTCGCCTTCACACGCAATTTCTCCAGAAATTGCAAAATTCTAGTTATTATTATTATTCTCTACGTTTCTCCACACTTTTTTGACACGTTTCATCTTCCACATAATTCATCCGATTCACTCCATTCCACTTTTCACGTATTCCAAATATTCACGCGACGAGCGCTTGTATTTTTCTCGTTCCGAAAATTTACCGATTCCGCAAAATTCCCAAAATTCCGACAAATTTTTCCCCATTCATTCTTAATGGCACATTCGACATTTCACATTTACGTCGTTCCAATTTGAAATTCACATCATTCAGCACATTCTAATCACATTCGGAAGGATTCTCGACATTCCCAAAATTCCCAAATTCGAAAATTTCACGTTTTCACGTTAAAAATTCCGACAAATTTTCACAAAATTTCGTTTTTCACCTCTAACTTCTACATTTTTCAACCGATTCAACTCGTTCCAACTTTCAACTGTTCATCTTTTGCCTACCTATTCCACAACGTCCCTCTTACCAAAAACTTCACATCTTTTATTTTGAAATTCAACCAAAATTCTCTAAAATTTCGTTTTTCTACTCTAATTTCTACATTTTTCAACCGATTCAACCCATTCCAACTTTCATCTGTTCATTATTTTTCTACCGATTTCACAACTTCCCACTTACCAAAAGCTTCACATCTTTTATTTTGAAATTCACACCCAATTCCTTTTCCCTTCTCATTTCTACATTTTTCAACCGATTCAACACATTCCAACTTTCAACTGTTCATCATTTTTCTACCTATTCCACAACTTCCCACTTACCAAAAACTTTACATCTTTTATTTTGAAATTCACACCCAATTTCCTTTTCCCTTCTCATTTCTACATTTTTCAACCGATTCAACCCATTCCAACTTTCAACTGTTCATTATTTTTCTACCGATTCCACAACTTCCCACTTACCAAAAGCTTCACATCTTTTATTTTGAAATTCACACCCAATTCCTTTTCCCTTCTCATTTCTACATTTTTCAACCGATTCAACCCATTCCAACTTTCAACTGTTCATCATTTTTCTACCTATTCCACAACTTCCCACTTACCAAAAACTTCACGTCTTTTATTTTGAAATTCACACCCAATTTCCTTTTCCCTTCTCATTTCTACATTTTTCAACCGATTCAACCCATTCCAACTTTCAACTGTTCATCATTTTTCTACCTATTCCACAACTTCCCACTTACCAAAAACTTCACATCTTTTATTTTGAAATTCAACCAAAATTCTCTCAAATTCCGTTTTTGTACTCTAATTTCTACTTTTTTCAACCGATTCAACCCATTCCAACTTTCAACTGTTCATCATTTTTCTACCTATTCCACAACTTCCCACTTACCAAATACTTCACATCTTTTATTTTGAAATTCACACCCAATTCCTTTTTCCCTTCTCATTTCTACATTTTTCAACCGATTCAACCCATTCCAACTTTCAACTGTTCATCATTTTTCTACCTATTCCACAACTTCCCACTTACCAAAAACTTCACATCTTTTATTTTGAAATTCACACCCAATTCCCTTTTCCCTTCTCATTTCTACATTTTTCAACCGATTCAATCCATTCCAACTTTCAACTGTTCATCATTTTTCTACCTATTCCACAACTTCCCACTTACCAAAAACTTCACATCTTTTATTTTGAAATTCACACCCAATTCCCTTTTCCCTTCTCATTTCTACATTTTTCAACCGATTCAACCCATTCCAACTTTCTACTGTTCATCATTTTTCTACCTATTCCACAACTTCCCACTTACCAAAAACTTCACATCTTTTATTTTGAAATTCACACCCAATTCCCTTTTCCCTTCTCATTTCTACATTTTTCAACCGATTCAACCCATTCCAACTTTCAACTGTTCATCATTTTTCGACCTATTCCACAACTTCCCAAAACCTTCACATCTTTTATTTTGAAATTCACACCCAATTCCTTTTTCCCTTCTCATTTCTACATTTTTCAACCGATTCAACCCATTCCAACTTTCAACTGTTCATCATTTTTCGACCTATTCCACAACTTCCCACTTACCAAAAACTTCACATCTTTTATTTTGAAATTCGCCACAAATTCTCCAAATATTCTACATTTCTCAAGTAATTCAACACGTTTCAACATCGTTCGGCAGCATTCCCCGAAGAAGTTATTCATACATTTCGCCTTCACACGCAATTTCTCCAGAAATTGCAAAATTCTAGTTAGTGTGAAGGTGAAGACCTTCACACTATTGTTATTCCTGTCCTTTATTATTATTAGTGTGAAGGTGAAGACCTTCACACTATTGTTATTCCTGTCCTTTATTATTAGTGTGAAGGTGAAGACCTTCACACTATTGTTATTCCTGTCCTTTATTAGTGTGAAGGTGAAGACCTTCACACTATTGTTATTCCTGTCCTTTATTATTATTATTATTATTCAACATCTTCTGCCCACTTTTTTGACGCTTAACTACTTCCACATACTTCAACCGATTCACTCCATTCCCCTTTTCACTTATTCCAAATATTCATGGCACGACTGCTCACATTTTTCTCATTCCAAAAATTTTCCGTTTTCGCATAATTCATAAATTTATGGCGATTTTTGCCCCATTCATTCTTAATGGCAGATTCAACATTTCACATTTACGTTGTTCCAGTTTGAAATTCACATCATTCAACACATTCAAATCACATTGGGGACATTCCCAAACTTCCCAAATTCAAAATTTTCACGTTTTCACTTTTAATATTTGCATAAAATTTTGCAAAATTTCATAAAATTTCCTTTTTCACTTCTAACTTCTACATTTTTCCACCGATTCCACTCGTTCCAACTTCCAACTATTCATCTTTTGCCTACCTATTCCACAACTTCCCACTTACCAAAAACTTCACATCTTTTATTTTGAAATTCAACCAAAATTCTCTAAAATTTCGTTTTTCTACTCTAATTTCTACATTTTTCAACCGATTCAACCCATTCCAACTTTCAACTGTTCATCATTTTTATACCTATTCCACAACTTCCCAAAAACTTCACATCTTTTATTTTGAAATTCACACCCACTTCCTTTTTCCCTTCTCATTTCTACATTTTTCAACCGATTCAACCAATTCCAACTTTCAACTGTTCATCATTTTTCTACCTATTCCACAAATTCCCACTTACCAAAAACTTCACATCTTTTATTTTGAAATTCACTCCCAATTCCTTTTTTCCTTCTCATTTCTACATTTTTCAACCGATTCAACCCATTCCAACTTTCAACTGTTCATCATTTTTCGACCTATTCCACAACTTCCCACTTACCAAAAACTTCACATCTTTTATTTTGAAATTCACACCCACTTCCTTTTTCCCTTCTCATTTCTACATTTTTCAACCGATTCAACCCATTCCAACTTTCAACTGTTCATCACTTTTTCTACCTATTCCACAACTTCCCACTTACCAAAAACTTCACGTCTTTTATTTTGAAATTCACACCCATTTCCTTTTTCCCTTCTCATTTCTACATTTTTCAACCGATTCAACCCATTCCAACTTTCAACTGTTCATCATTTTTTTTTCCTATTCCACAACTTACCAAAAACTTCACATCTTTTATTTTGAAATTCACACCCAGTTCCTTTTCCCTTCTCATTTCTACATTTTTCAACCGATTCAACTCGTTTCAACATCATTCTGCAACATTCCTTAAATATTTATTCAACTTCTTCACCTTCACACGCAATTCCTTCAGGAATTGCAAATTCTAGTTATTATTATTATTCAACATCTTCCGCTCACTTTTTTGTCCATTAACTACTTCCACATACTTCAACCGATTCACTCCATTCCACTTTTCACTTATTCCAAATATTCATGGCATGGGTGCTCACATTTGTCTCGTTCCAAAAATTTTCCGTTTCCGCAAAATTCACAAATTTACGGCGATTTTTGCCCCATTCATTCTTAATGGCAGATTCAACATTTCACATTTACGTTGTTCCTGTTTGAAATTCACATAATTCAACACATTCAAATCACATTGGGGACATTCCCAAACTTGCCAAATTCAACATTTTCACGTTTTCATCTTTTATTTTGAAATTCACACCCAATTCCTTTTTCCCTTTTCCCTTCTCATTTCTACATTTTTCAACCGATTCAACCCATTCCAACTTTCAACTGTTCATCTTTTCTCTACCTATTCAACAACTTCCCACTTACCAAAAACTTCACTTCTTTTATTTTGAAATTCACAACCAATTCCTTTTTCCCTTCTCATTTCTACATTTTTCAACCGATTCAACCCATTCCAACTTTCAACTGTTCATCTTTTCTCTACCTATTCCACAACTTCCCACTTACCAAAAACTTCACGTCTTTTATTTTGAAATTCCCACCCAATTCCTTTTTCCCTTCTCATTTCTACATTTTTCAACCGATTCAAACCATTCCAACTTTCAACTGTTCATCATTTCTTTACCTATTCCACAACTTAACAAAAACTTCACATCTTTTATTTTGAAATTCACACCCAGTTCCTTTTTCCCTTCTCATTTCTACATTTTTCAACCGATTCAACTCGTTTCAACATCATTCTGCAACATTCCTTAAATATTTATTCAACTTCTTCACCTTCACACGCAATTCCTTCAGGAATTGCAAATTCTAGTTATTAGTGTGAAGGTGAAGACCTTCACACTATTGTTATTCCTGTCCTTTATTAGTGTGAAGGTGAAGACCTTCACACTATTGTTATTCCTGTCCTTTATTAGTGTGAAGGTGAAGACCTTCACACTATTGTTATTCCTGTCCTTTATTATTATTATTCTACTTATTCTGCCCACTTTTTCGGCGCTTAACTACTTCCACATACTTCAACCGATTCACTCCATTCCACTTTTCACTTATTCCAAATATTCATGGCAACACTGCTTAGATTTTTTTCCTTCCAAAAATTTTCCGTTTTCGCAAAATTCACAAATTTACGGCGATTTTTGCCCCATTCATTCTTAATGGCAGATTCAACATTTCACATTTATGTTGTTCCAGTTTGAAATTCACATAATTCAACACATTCAAATCACATTGGGGACATTCCCAAACTTGCCAAATTCAACATTTTCACGTTTTCATCTTTTATTTTGAAATTCACACTCTATTCCTTTTTCCCTTTTCCCTTCTCATTTCTACATTTTTCAACCGATTCAACCCATTCCAACTTTCAACTGTTCATCTTTTCTCTACCTATTCCACAACTTCCCACTTACCAAAAACTTCACATCTTTTATTTTGAAATTCAACCAAAATTCTCTAAAATTTCCTTTTTTCTACTCTAATTTCTACATTTTTCAACCGATTCAACCCATTCCAACTTTCAACTGTTCATAATTTTTCTACCTATTCAACAACTTCCCACTTATCAAAAACTTCACTTCTTTTATTTTGAAATTCACACCCAATTCCTTTTCCCCTTCTCATTTCTACATTTTTCAACCGATCCAACCCATTCCAACTTTCAACTGTTCATCATTTTTCTACCTATTCAACAACTTCCCACTTATCAAAAACTTCACTTCTTTTATTTTGAAATTCACACCCAATTCCTTTTTCCCTTCTCATTTCTACATTTTTCAACCGATTCAACCCATTCCAACTTTCAACTGTTCATCATTTTTCTACCTATTCCACAACTTCCCACTTACCAAAAAATTCACATCTTTTATTTTGAAATTCACTCCCAATTCCTTTTTCCCTTCTCATTTCTACATTTTTCAACTGATTCAACCCATTCCAACTTTCAACTGTTCATCATTTTTCTACCTATTCCACAACTTCCCCCTTACCAAAAACTTCACATCTTTTATTTTGAAATTCACACCCACTTCCTTTTTCCCTTCTCATTTCTACATTTTTCAACCGATTCAACCCATTCCAACTTTCAACTGTTCATCATTCTTCTACCTATTCCACAACTTCCGACTTACCAAAAACTTCACATCTTTTATTTTGAAATTCACACCCAATTCCTTTTTCCCTTCTCATTTCTACATTTTTCAACCGATTCAACCCATTCCAACTTTCAACTGTTCATCATTTTTCTACCTATTCCACAAGTTCCCACTTACCAAAAAATTCACATCTTTTATTTTGAAATTCACGCCCAATTCCTTTTTCCCTTCTCATTTCTACATTTTTCAACCGATTCAACCCATTCCTACTTTCAACTGTTCATCTTTTCTCTACCTATTCAACAACTTCCCACTTACCAAAAACTTCACTTCTTTTATTTTGAAATTCACACCCAATTCCTTTTTCCCTTCTCATTTCTACATTTTTCAACCGATTCAACCCATTCCAACTTTCAACTGTTCATCTTTTTTCTACCTATTCCACAACTTACCAAAAATTTCACATCTTTTATTTTGAAATTCACACCCAATTCCTTTTTCCCTTCTCATTTCTACATTTTTCAACCGATTCAACTCGTTTCAACATCATTCTGCAACATTCCTTAAATATTTATTCAACTTCTTCACCTTCACACGCAATTCCTTCAGGAATTGCAAATTCTAGTTATTATTATTCTACTTATTCTGCCCACTTTTTCGGCGCTTAACTACTTCCACATACTTCAACCGATTCACTCCATTCCACTTTTCACTTATTCCAAATATTCATGGCAACACTGCTTAGATTTTTTTCCTTCCAAAAATTTTCCGTTTTCGCAAAATTCACAAATTTACGGCGATTTTTGCCCCATTCATTCTTAATGGCAGATTCAACATTTCACATTTATGTTGTTCCAGTTTGAAATTCACATAATTCAACACATTCAAATCACATTGGGGACATTCCCAAACTTGCCAAATTCAACATTTTCACGTTTTCATCTTTTATTTTGAAATTCACACTCTATTCCTTTTTCCCTTTTCCCTTCTCATTTCTACATTTTTCAACCGATTCAACCCATTCCAACTTTCAACTGTTCATCTTTTCTCTACCTATTCCACAACTTCCCACTTACCAAAAACTTCACATCTTTTATTTTGAAATTCAACCAAAATTCTCTAAAATTTCCTTTTTTCTACTCTAATTTCTACATTTTTCAACCGATTCAACCCATTCCAACTTTCAACTGTTCATAATTTTTCTACCTATTCAACAACTTCCCACTTATCAAAAACTTCACTTCTTTTATTTTGAAATTCACACCCAATTCCTTTTCCCCTTCTCATTTCTACATTTTTCAACCGATCCAACCCATTCCAACTTTCAACTGTTCATCATTTTTCTACCTATTCAACAACTTCCCACTTATCAAAAACTTCACTTCTTTTATTTTGAAATTCACACCCAATTCCTTTTTCCCTTCTCATTTCTACATTTTTCAACCGATTCAACCCATTCCAACTTTCAACTGTTCATCATTTTTCTACCTATTCCACAACTTCCCACTTACCAAAAAATTCACATCTTTTATTTTGAAATTCACTCCCAATTCCTTTTTCCCTTCTCATTTCTACATTTTTCAACTGATTCAACCCATTCCAACTTTCAACTGTTCATCATTTTTCTACCTATTCCACAACTTCCCCCTTACCAAAAACTTCACATCTTTTATTTTGAAATTCACACCCACTTCCTTTTTCCCTTCTCATTTCTACATTTTTCAACCGATTCAACCCATTCCAACTTTCAACTGTTCATCATTCTTCTACCTATTCCACAACTTCCGACTTACCAAAAACTTCACATCTTTTATTTTGAAATTCACACCCAATTCCTTTTTCCCTTCTCATTTCTACATTTTTCAACCGATTCAACCCATTCCAACTTTCAACTGTTCATCATTTTTCTACCTATTCCACAAGTTCCCACTTACCAAAAAATTCACATCTTTTATTTTGAAATTCACGCCCAATTCCTTTTTCCCTTCTCATTTCTACATTTTTCAACCGATTCAACCCATTCCTACTTTCAACTGTTCATCTTTTCTCTACCTATTCAACAACTTCCCACTTACCAAAAACTTCACTTCTTTTATTTTGAAATTCACACCCAATTCCTTTTTCCCTTCTCATTTCTACATTTTTCAACCGATTCAACCCATTCCAACTTTCAACTGTTCATCTTTTTTCTACCTATTCCACAACTTACCAAAAATTTCACATCTTTTATTTTGAAATTCACACCCAATTCCTTTTTCCCTTCTCATTTCTACATTTTTCAACCGATTCAACTCGTTTCAACATCATTCTGCAACATTCCTTAAATATTTATTCAACTTCTTCACCTTCACACGCAATTCCTTCAGGAATTGCAAATTCTAGTTATTGTGTGAAGGCGAAGGCCTTCACACATATGTTATTCTACACCATTCTCTATTATTATTATTATTATTATTATTCTCTTTTATTCTCCACACTTTTTTGACACGTTTCATCTTCCACATAATTCATCCGATTCACTCCATTCCACTTTTCACGTATTCCAAATATTCACGCGACGAGCGCTTATATTTTTCTCGTTCCGAAAATTTTCCGATTCCGCAAAATTCCCAAAATTCCGACAAATTTTTCCCCATTCATTCTTAATGGCACATTCGACATTTCACATTTACGTCGTTCCAATTTGAAATTCACATCATTCAGCACATTCTAATCACATTCGGAAGGATTCTCGACATTCCCAAAATTCCCAAATTCGAAAATTTCACGTTTTCACGTTAAAAATTCCGACAAATTTTCACAAAATTTCGTTTTTCACCTCTAACTTCTACATTTTTCAACCGATTCAACTCGTTCCAACTTTCAACTGTTCATCTTTTGCCTACCTATTCCACAACGTCCCACTTACCAAAAACTTCACATCTTTTATTTTGAAATTCAACCAAAATTCTGTAAAATTTCGTTTTTCTACTCTAATTTCTACATTTTTCAACCGATTCAACCCATTCCAACTTTCAACTGTTCATTATTTTTCTACTGATTCCACAACTTCCCACTTACCAAAAGCTTCACATCTTTTATTTTGAAATTCACACCCAATTCCTTTTCCCTTCTCATTTCTACATTTTTCAACCGATTCAACCCATTCCAACTTTCAACTGTTCATCATTTTTCTACCTATTCCACAACTTCCCACTTACCAAAAACTTCACATCTTTTATTTTGAAATTCACACCCAATTCTCCAATATTTCCTTTTCTCCTTCTCATTTCTACATTTTTCAACCGATTCAACCCATTCCAACTTTCAACTGTTCATCATTTTTCTACCTATTCCACAACTTCCCACGTCCCAAAAACTTCACATCTTTTATTTTGAAATTCCCACCCAATTCCTTTTTCCCTTCTCATTTCTACATTTTTCAACCCATTCAACCCATTCCAACTTTCAACTGTTCATCATTTTTCTACCTATTCCACAACTTCCCACTTACCAAAAACTTCACATCTTTTATTTTGAAATTCACACCCAATTCCTTTTTCCCTTCTCATTTCTACATTTTTCAACCGATTCAACCCATTCCAAATTTATTCACTTAATTCACCTTATGCTTACCACATTCACTCCCATTCACCCCCACTTCCACTATGCTTACATAATTCAACCCTTGACCCCAAATTCCAGTGTGGCGGCCATCTTGGATGACCCTGAAGTGCCACCAATGAACCCAGAATGAACCGGAAGTGCCCCAAAACAAACGGAAAGTGACCCCAAATAGACCGGAAGTGACCTCAGGTAAACCGGAAGTGACCCCAGATCAAACCGGAAGTGACCCCAAATGTACCGGAAGTGACCTTTTTAGACCGGAAATGACCCCTAATAAACCGGAAGTGACCTCAGACGAACCGGAAGTGACCCAAATTAAACCGGAAGTGACCCAAATAAACCGGAAGTGACCCCAAGTACACCAGAAGTGACCCCAAATAGACCGGAAGTGACCTCTGGTAAACCGGAAGTGACCCCAAATCAAACCGGAAGTGACCACAAATGAACCGGAAGTGACCTTTTTAGACCGGAAATGACCCCAAATAAACCGGAAGTGACCTCAGCTAAACCGGAAGTGACCTGTTTTAAACCGGAAGTGACCCAAATAAACCGGAAGTGACCCAAACTAGACCGGAAGTGACCCGAATCAAACCGGAAGTGACCTTATTTCAACACTGAGTGGCCCAAATAGCTACATTTGCGCTAACTTTTTCGTTTTTTGTCTGATTTAACCCGTTTCAACATTTTTACCCCAAAAGTGAATCTCCTGAGAGAGTTTTTTTTGTTTTGTTCCAAATTTAGAAAGATTTTGGCGCACTTGCTTTTTTTTATTTTCCCATTCATTCTCTATGGGGATTCAACATTTGCTCTAACTTCTACAGTTTTTAACTGATTCAACCTGTTCCAACTTTCAACTGTACATCTTTTGCCTACCTATTCCACAACTTCCCACTTACCAAAAATTCCAAATTCGAAATTCAACCAAATTCTCCAAAATTTCGTTTTTCTACTCTAATTTCTACATTTTTCAACCGATTCAACCCATTCCGACTTTCAACTGTTCATCTTTTGCCTACCTATTCCACAACTTCCCACTTACCAAATATTCCAAACTTTCAATTTTGAAATTCACCACAAATTCTCCAAATATTCTACATTTCTCAAGTCATTCAACACGTTTCAACATCGTTCGGCAGCATTCCCCGAAAAAGTTATTCATACATTTCGCCTTCACACGCAATTTCTCCAGAAATTGCAAAATTCTAGTTATTATTATTCTCTTTTATTCTCCACACTTTTTTGACACGTTTCATCTTCCACATAATTCATCCGATTCACTCCATTCCACTTTTCACGTATTCCAAATATTCACGCGACGAGCGCTTATATTTTTCTCGTTCCGAAAATTTTCCGATTCCGCAAAATTCCCAAAATTCCGACAAATCTTTCCCCATTCATTCTTAATGGCACATTCGACATTTCACATTTACGTCGTTCCAATTTGAAATTCACATCATTCAGCACATTCTAATCACATTCGGAAGGATTCTCGACATTCCCAAAATTCCCAAATTCGAAAATTTCACGTTTTCACGTTAAAAATTCCGACAAATTTTCACAAAATTTCGTTTTTCACCTCTAACTTCTACATTTTTCAACCGATTCAACTCGTTCCAACTTTCAACTGTTCATCTTTTGCCTACCTATTCCACAACGTCCCACTTACCAAAAACTTCACATCTTTTATTTTGAAATTCAACCAAAATTCTCTAAAATTTAGTTTTTCTACTCTAATTTCTACATTTTTCAACCGATTCAACCCATTCCAACTTTCAACTGTTCATTATTTTTCTACTGATTCCACAACTTCCCACTTACCAAAAGCTTCACATCTTTTATTTTGAAATTCACACCCAATTCCTTTTCCCTTCTCATTTCTACATTTTTCAACCGATTCAACCCATTCCAACTTTCAACTGTTCATCATTTTTCTACCTATTCCACAACTTCCCACTTACCAAAAACTTCACATCTTTTATTTTGAAATTCACACCCAATTCTCCAATATTTCCTTTTCTCCTTCTCATTTCTACATTTTTCAACCGATTCAACCCATTCCAACTTTCAACTGTTCATCATTTTTCTACCTATTCCACAACTTCCCACGTCCCAAAAACTTCACATCTTTTATTTTGAAATTCCCACCCAATTCCTTTTTCCCTTCTCATTTCTACATTTTTCAACCGATTCAACCCATTCCAACTTTCAACTGTTCATCATTTTTCTACCTATTCCACAACTTCCCACTTACCAAAAACTTCACATCTTTTATTTTGAAATTCACACCCAATTCCGTTTTCCCTTCTCATTTCTACATTTTTCAACCGATTCTTCTCATTTCTACATTTTTCAACCGATTCAACCCATTCCAACTTTCAACTGTTCATCATTTTTCTACCTATTCCACAACTTCCCACGTCCCAAAAACTTCACATCTTTTATTTTGAAATTCCCACCCAATTCCTTTTTCCCTTCTCATTTCTACATTTTTCAACCGATTCAACCCATTCCAACTTTCAACTGTTCATCATTTTTCTACCTATTCCACAACTTTCCACTTACCAAAAACTTCACATCTTTTATTTTGAAATTCACACCCAATTCCTTTTTCCCTTCTCATTTCTACATTTTTCAACCGATTCAACCCATTCCAAATTTATTCACTTAATTCACCTTATTCTTCCCACATTCACTCCCATTCACCCCCACTTCCACTATGCTTACACAATTCAACCCTTGACCCCCAATTCCAGTGTGGCGGCCATCTTGGATGACCCTGAAGTGCCACCAATGAACCCAGAATGAACCGGAAGTGGCCCAAATCAAACCGAAAGTGACCCCAAATAGGCCGGAAGTGACCTCAGGTAAACCGGAAGTGACCCCAAATCAAACCGGAAGTGACCCCAAATTTACCGGAAGTGACCTTTTTAGACCGGAAATGACCCCTAATAAACCGGAAGTGACCTCAGACGAACCGGAAGTGACCCAAATTAAACCGGAAGTGACCAAAATAAACCGGAAGTGACCCAAATAAACCGGAAGTGACCCCAAATAGACCGGAAGTGACCTCAGGTAAACCGGAAGTGACCCCAAATCAAACCGGAAGTGACCCCAAATGTACCGGAAGTGACCTTCTTAGACCGGAAATGACCCCTAATAAACCGGAAGTGACCTCAGACGAACCGGAAGTGACCCACATTAAACCGGAAGTGACCCAAATAAACCGGAAGTGACCCCAAATAGACCGGAAGTGACCATAAATAGACCGGAAGTGACCTCTGGTCAACCGGAAGTGACCCCAAATCAAACCGGAAGTGACCCAAAATGAACCGGAAGTGACCTTTTTAGACCGGAAATGACCCCAAATAAACCGGAGGTGACCTCAGCTAAACCGGAAGTGACCTGTTTTAAACCGGAAGTGACCCAAATAAACCGGAAGTGACCCAAATTAGACCGGAAATGACCCGAATCAAGCCGGAAGTGACCTTATTTCAACACTAAGTGCCCCAAATAGCTACATTTGCGCTAACGTCTTCGTTTTTTGTCCGATTTAACCCGTTTCAACATTTTTACCCTAAAAGTGAACCTCCTGAGGCCGTTTTTTTTGGTTTTGTTCCAAATTTAGAAAGATTTTGGCGCAATTGCTTTTTTTTATTTTCCCATTCATTCTCTATGGGGATTCAACATTTGCTCTAACTTCTACATTTTTTAACTGATTCAACCCGTTCCAACTTTCAACTGTTCATCTTTTGCCTACCTATTCCACAACTTCCCACTTACCAACAATTCCAAATTTAAAATTCAACCAAATTCTCCAAAATTTCGTTTTTCTACTCTAACTTCTACATTTTTCTACCGATTCAACCCATTCCAACTTTCAACTGTTCATCTTTTGCCTACCTATTCCACAACTTCCCACTTACCAAATATTCCAAACTTTCAATTTTGAAATTCACCACAAATTCTCCAAATATTCTACATCTCTCAAGTAATTCAACACGTTTCAACATCGTTCGGCAGCATTCCCCGAAAAAGTTATTCATACATTTCGCCTTCACACGCAATTTCTCCAGAAATTGCAAAATTCTAGTTATTATTATTCTACTTATTCTGCCCACTTTTTCGGCGCTTAACTACTTCCACATACTTCAACCGATTCACTCCATTCCACTTTTCACTTATTCCAAATATTCATGGCAACACTGCTTAGATTTTTTTCCTTCCAAAAATTTTCCGTTTTCGCAAAATTCACAAATTTACGGCGATTTTTGCCCCATTCATTCTTAATGGCAGATTCAACATTTCACATTTATGTTGTTCCAGTTTGAAATTCACATAATTCAACACATTCAAATCACATTGGGGACATTCCCAAACTTGCCAAATTCAACATTTTCACGTTTTCATCTTTTATTTTGAAATTCACACTCTATTCCTTTTTCCCTTTTCCCTTCTCATTTCTACATTTTTCAACCGATTCAACCCATTCCAACTTTCAACTGTTCATCTTTTCTCTACCTATTCCACAACTTCCCACTTACCAAAAACTTCACATCTTTTATTTTGAAATTCAACCAAAATTCTCTAAAATTTCCTTTTTTCTACTCTAATTTCTACATTTTTCAACCGATTCAACCCATTCCAACTTTCAACTGTTCATAATTTTTCTACCTATTCAACAACTTCCCACTTATCAAAAACTTCACTTCTTTTATTTTGAAATTCACACCCAATTCCTTTTTCCCTTCTCATTTCTACATTTTTCAACCGATTCAACCCATTCCAACTTTCAACTGTTCATCATTTTTCTACCTATTCAACAACTTCCCACTTATCAAAAACTTCACTTCTTTTATTTTGAAATTCACACCCAATTCCTTTTTCCCTTCTCCTTTCTACATTTTCAACCGATTCAACCCATTCCAACTTTCAACTGTTCATCATTTTTCTACCTATTCCACAACTTCCCACTTACCAAAAAATTCACATCTTTTATTTTGAAATTCACTCCCAATTCCTTTTTCCCTTCTCATTTCTACATTTTTCAACTGATTCAACCCATTCCAACTTTCAACTGTTCATCATTTTTCTACCTATTCCACAACTTCCCCCTTACCAAAAACTTCACATCTTTTATTTTGAAATTCACACCCACTTCCTTTTTCCCTTCTCATTTCTACATTTTTCAACCGATTCAACCCATTCCAACTTTCAATTGTTCATCATTCTTCTACCTATTCCACAACTTCCCACTTACCAAAAACTTCACATCTTTTATTTTGAAATTCACGCCCAATAACTTTTTCCCTTCTCATTTCTACATTTTTCAACCGATTCAACCCATTCCAACTTTCAACTGTTCATCATTCTTCTACCTATTCCACAACTTCCCACTTACCAAAAACTTCAAATCTTTTATTTTGAAATTCACTCCCAATTCCTTTTTCCCTTCTCATTTCTACATTTTTCAACCGATTCAACCCATTCCAACTTTCAACTGTTCATCATTTTTCTACCTATTCCACAACTTCCCACTTACCAAAAACTTCACATCTTTTGTTTTGAAATTCACACCCAATTCCTTTTTCCCTTCTCATTTCTAAATTTTTCAACCGATTCAACCCATTCCAACTTTCAACTGTTCATCTTTTTTCTACCTATTCCACAACTTCCCACTTACCACAAACTTCACGTCTTTTATTTCTAAATTCACACCCATTTCCTTTTTCCGTTCTCATTTCTACATTTTTCAACCCATTCAACCCATTCCAACTTTCAACTGTTCATCATTTTTTTTCCTATTCCACAACTTACCAAAAACTTCACATCTTTTATTTTGAAATTCACACCCAATTCACCAATATTTTCTTTTTCCCTTCTCATTTCTACATTTTTCAACCGATTCAACCCATTCCAACTTTCAACTGTTCATCATTTTTCTACCTATTCCACAACTTACCAAAAACTTCACATATTTTATTTTGAAATTCACACCTACTTCCTTTTTCCCTTCTCATTTCTACATTTTTCAACCGATTCAACCCATTCCAACTTTCAACTGTTCATCCTTTTTCTACCTATTCCACAACTTACCAAAAACTTCACATCTTTTATTTTAAAATTCACACCCAATTCTCCAATAATTCCTTTTTCCCTTCTCATTTCTACATTTTTCAACCGATTCGACCCATTCCAACTTTCAACTGTTCATCCTTTTTCTACCTATTCCACAACTTACCAAAAACTTCACATCTTTTATTTTGAAATTCACACCCAATTCTCCAATAATTCCTTTTTCCCTTCTCATTTCTACATTTTTCAACCGATTCAACCCATTCCAACTTTCAACTGTTCATCCTTTTTCTACCTATTCCACAACTTACCAAAAACTTCACATTTTTTATTTTGAAATTCACACCCAATTCTCCAATATTTCCTTTTTCCCTTCTCATTTCTACATTTTTCAACCGATTCAACCCATTCCAACTTTCAACTGTTCATCCTTTTTCTACCTATTCCACAACTTACCAAAAAATTCACATCTTTTATTTTGAAATTCACACCCAATTCTCCAATATTTCCTTTTTCCCTTCTCATTTCTACATTTTTCAACCGAATCAACCCATTCAAACTTTATTCACTTTGTTCACCTTATGCTTACCATATTCACCCCCTTCACCACCACTTCTACTATGCTTTCGCAATTCAGCCCTTGACCCCCACTTCCAGTGTAGCGGCCATCTTGGATTGACCCTGAAGTGACCTAATGAACCCAGAATGAACCGAAAGTGCCCGCGGGCAAACTGCGTCCCGTGGTGCAGTTTTTATTGGCCCGCAGCAAATTCTGAAAACATGCATATGGCCCGCACAAGAAGCTTGAGCTCAACGCTGTTGCACTTCTCAGTTTCACCACTAGATGGAGCCCGCCACACAAATGAAATCAAGCAAAGAAAATCTTTTACCACGAGTCCCCACAAATGGCTGCCCCTACACCACCACCCCCCCACCCCCGGAAGAGAAGCGAACACGCTGCGTTTGACGTCTCGCGTGAGTTAGATCCGCTTATCGCGATTGTTGCAGGCCGCGCACAGTGCTCAGTCACAGACGGCGGTTACCGAAAGAGATTGTTGCTGTGATTGTGTGCGTGTTTGCCAAAAAGTAAGTATAGACTTTTAAGTGTTACATTGTTTACTGTTGTGCTGATGTCTGATCCCAGACTGTTTCGTGTGTGCGCCGTTTGGTTGGTAATGCTTCACATAAGAAGTCGTTTATTTGCTTTATAATCTCAGTGAAGCATCGCCGCTAGCTAGCATTAGCGAAACGTCCACTAGCAACTACCTTGTAGCTCGGCTCCGGAGTTCAATAGGCGTAAAGAGATTCAACATAAGAGGCGGTTGCTGTGTCGAATCAAATATTTTATGTCAAACTTTGATTCTTTAAATAATCGCAATAATATGTATACAAGTGTCTTTATTTAATCGGGACTTTTGCGGTGGCGCACGGCGACCCGATATGACGTCATATTGTAGTTTTTTCCCCCTCGCGTTTACTTGTAGCCAACAAATCGGCGACTAAATATGACGTCACATTGTAGTTTTGACCGTCGCGTTTTCACTATTCTTAGGCATACTGTAATAGAAATAAATTTTTATGTTTAGTAGACAAACAAAGCATCTTGACAACCTGTTGTTTCAGTGTCCTATGTTGCAAAATCAATGTACATTTTGGCGTTAAATTGTTGCTTTGGAAAGTGACGTCACCACGCCTAGTCTCGCGTGAGTTATATCCGCTTATCGCGATTGTTGCGGCCCGCGCGCAGTGGTCAGTCACAGACGGCGCGTATCGAGAGAGACCGTTGCTGTGATCGTGTGGCTGTTTGCCAAAAAGTGAGTTATACATTTAAGTGTTACTCCTGTTTACTTTTGTGCTGTTTGTCTGATTCCACATTGTTTCGTGTATGCGCCGTTGGGTTGGTAGCTTCGGCGATGCTTTACATAAGTCGTTTATTTGGTTTCTTTTCTCAGTGAAGCATTGCCGCTAGCTAGCTAGCTAGCATTAGCGAAACGTCTTCGTTGCAGCTCGGCTCCGGAGTTCAATAGGCGTAAAGAGCTTCAACATAAGAGGCGGTTGCTGTGTCGAATTACATTTTCTATATCAAACTTTGATTCATTATATAATCGCAATAAATGTCTTTATTTCGTCGGCGCGTTTACGGTGGCGCACGACGACCGGATATGACGTCACATTGTAGTTTTCCCGCCTCGCGTTTACTTGTATGCTACAAATCGCCGACCAAAAATGACGTCATATTGTAGTTTTTTTCCTTCGCGTTTATTTACATGCCACAAATATATGGTTTTAAATTATGACGGGATTAAAAGTAATCATATGGCATCGTGCTGACATTTCAGGCTGTCATGAGATTAAAAATCATGTATACATTTACATATAAAGTAGACATGTAAATCTAGGTCTCTTTTCTCATGCCAGATGACAAAATTACTTATACCTGCTCTCGTACAAAAGAAGCATCCAGGAGCAAATGATTAGTTTCTCAATTGTGCGTTTTTTGTACTGTTCAAGTTTGGGATAAAGTCAAATTGCATTCATTAAAAAATAGGATGATGAATTATCATTAGTACTACAGTTGTGCATTGTGACTACTGTATCATTAAAAGCTGTTTTTGACTAGTTAGGAAATATTGACTTTCAATCTCGCCACCGTATTTCTCTCACTATTTGTAATCATAAAAGACATTCAAAGCATTGTGGAAATGTCAGTTAATTATTTGTTTCCTGCTTTCTGTTATTTCTTTCCTTGCAGTACATAACTACTTCCAAGGTGAGGCATGATTCAGTCAGTCAATTTTATGTTATCATCATTATAAAGTGATTGTATTTCAAGTTCCTGTGATGATAGCTTTGAAATCGTGATTAAATTTGGCTACTGTTTACGTATTTTAGTCAATGGTTTGTTTAATTTTGATTACTATGCTTATGTATTGTTATTGTGCTTTTGGTTAAGTAGTGAGCACTGAAGTTCAAAACCTGTGTCTTTTCCCATGCTGGATGACAAAATTACTTATACCTGATCTGATACAAAAGAATCATCCAGGAGCAAATTGTTAGTTTAGCATTCTTTTATGTTATAATTGGGGTCACTGTACCATTTACATTTTTACATTGCGGTAACATTGTATACTGACATGCTTCCGCCATAATCAAAGTTTCATTTTCTCCATCTCATAAACTCCAGTGCGAAGGACACCGTCACTGTACATCATTACATTGTGCCATAATATTTTCAAGATGTGATATACCACCCACAAATTCTTTAGTACCACATTCTTCTCACTATTAAGCCTCTTGTATACAAGTTAAAACTACAGTTAAAACAGTTTTGCGTCTGATTTTTCCAATGTTATGTAATGTCTTATTTTAATAAATAACTTCATCAATTCTAATGTAATTTTGCTTTCAGTTCGTTGTAAATCGAAAGTATGACTAATTACATTGTACCTTATTGATATATGTTGTTTTTTTTCCTGCAGAGCTCTGTGACCTGCGGTTCTGGCACGCTCCGTGGACCTGTATTTCTGAGACGCTCCGTGGCCTGTAGTTCTGTGACGCTCCAGGGACCCTGTGGCTGACCCCCTATACCCTCTTTGTGGCTGCTCTATCTTTTGTCTTCTGTCTTCCTTCTATCTCACATCCATCATAACTTGCCATGCCGAGGAAAGGAAGGCGATCCCAGGCTGTAAAGTTGAGCTGGGAGCGACGTTTAAATCGTCGATGCTCCCCGCCGCCAGTTACATGCAGTGATCCAACCTTACCTACCCGGCATAATGACGTCACAAGTGCAGATTCTGCACGTTTTGAAACTCCTGACACATGTGCCAATACTGCACTTTTTGAACCTACTGCACTTTTTGAACCTGAACATGGCCTTGAGCCACACTTTGAAACTGAACGCGGTCATGCTCCACGCTCTCAAACTTACGCACGTGGTCATGATCCGCCTTTTGAAACTGACGCACGTGGCCATGATCCACTTTGTCAAACTCCTGCACGTGCCCTTGATGCACAATTTGAGACTGATTCCTGTGACACTGGGCCTGACATTCCCGCTGCAGCCACGGCTTCTGTGCAACCTCATTTGGTAACGTATGTGTTGGCATCTCACAGCCAAAATCATCCCAGATATGGAGAATTCAGAAACAGTCAATGTGTGGCTAACTCTGTTACATTTCTGGCTTTCTTGCAGGAGTTAAATCACCTGACCAGCTCTGATCTTGATGCTGTTCTTAATGTTGGCAATGAACTGTATACATGTACTGTTGCTGCACTGAAAGCCCAAGGATGCTTCTTGGACAGATTTCTGACGGCTGATGAACTTCCAGGGGTTGTGCGTGGTTTTTCTAAGCAGCATGTCTTAATAAAGAGTCAGTCAATGGGTGGTTTGTTCACCTCTTTCTACGGAGATGAGCTGTTCCTGAACCTTCGTGACAGACTCCGGTGCTTGACCTCAGGGGTCAATTGTGCGCTTCTGATTATGCGGTTAACGTGCATTGCTGTTTTCCGAGACCACCAAGGCAGGTATGGTTTTTTTGATCCCCACTCTAGAGGACGAGACGGCCTCCATGATGACAACGGCACAGCGATCATGATGCTCTTCACATGTGTGTCCGACCTGATCGATAAGTTGACGAAGGTTTATACAAGCTTGAGGTGCTCTGGCGATGAGCCATATGAGCTTGTACCGATCTGCTTCGAACCTGTTGAAGTTCCCGTAAGTAACCATGAGATGGCGCCATGTACACAGATTCCTCCCGTGATGAGCATCGATGACGCTGCCGCAAGCAGACCTGTTGCTGAAATTGTCCCACGTGTTGAGACGAGCGAGACTACACCGTGTTCAGGTGAACATCACTACCAAGAATTTCCCGATAACGGTGAAGTGGTTTTGACAACAGGTAAACAGCTGCCAAATGTGTCAAAAATTGCGAAATCTAGTAGGAGAAAGTTCCTACGACAAATAAAAGCACAGGAAACAAAAGAAAAATCTGAAGTAAGACGTAAAAAACAGGAACTAAAGAGAATGATGAAAAACTCTAAACAGAAGGAACAGTACAGTCAAAATGCAGAGGTAAGACAAAGGAAATTGGGTTATATTAGGACCCGTTATCAACAGGACAAGCGTTTTTGTGCCAAACAAAAGTCCTATTTTACACAACGTTGTCAGACAGATCCTGAGTTTAAGAAGAAAAACCGTACCCGTTTCTCACGTCGTTATAGGACAGATGAGTGTTTTACGATGAGACGACGCGCTTACATTACACAACGTTACCGTGACGATGTTGCGTTTAAGAACCGACAGCGTTCTTACATCACAGAACGTTACCGTGACGATGTTGGGTTTAAGAACAGACAGCGTTCTTACATCACAGAACGTTACCGTGATGATGTTGAGTTTCGAAACAGGCAGCGATATTACATTACACGCCGTTATTTAAACAACCCTGAATTCCGATTAAAACATCAGGAAATCATGAGGCGCATAATGAAAACAAAATCTGATTCACTGAGGACCAAAACAATGCGCAGAGTAAGTACGCTTTTGAAAAAATACAAAGTCATAAACCGACTGTGTAGGGAGCGAAATGACTGTGTGCTTATGAAAGCTGTTGATGTATTCAAAGCCCAAATTAAGAATGGCCCCACATTTGTCTGCACTGTTTGCCACAGAGCATTGTTTCCGAACCAAGTACGCGCTTGTCAACGTAGATTTTATAAGAAAAACAGACATGTTGTTGCAAGTTGTCTCACGGGACAATTTGTCCATATCTGTGATGATGAATGTCAGCCCTCGTGCAGCGTACCAGCTGAAAGAAAACTGGAGTGGATATGTCACACTTGCTTTAGTCACCTCAAAGATGGTAAAATGCCTGCACTTGCTGTTGCGAACAATCTGACACTCTCTGATATTCCAAAGGAACTGTGTGGATTGAACATACTGGAGAGACACCTCATTTCCAAATGCATATCATTTGCCAAAATTGTACCTCTTCCCAAAGGTCAACAACGAGCCATTCGTGGAAATGTGGTGTGCGTGCCATCGGAAGTACAAGAGACGGTCAATGTCTTGCCCAGACTAAGAAGTAAGTCACAGATGTTGAGAGTGAAACTGAAGAGACGGCTTTGCTACAAAGGCCATCAGTTTTTTCAAACCGTCACTTGGTCCAAGCTAATGAGCGCTCTGATGAAACTGCAACAAGTCCATCCACAGTACAGAGACATAACTATTCGCGACGATGCGGACCTTTGCGACCCAACCCTCACTGACGATGAGAGCAGCTCCGATGAAGCGCAAATGAGCGACAGTGAGTACAATGTGGAAGCTCTGGAGGAGATATACAGATTTGAGAGTGATGCTCTGTGTGGGATGAACAGTGACTCACAACATGACAACAGTGGTAACAAACAGCAACAAGAAAATGTGGAAGACGGTGATCAACCAAATGGTGGAGTGATACTTGAATCATGTCTCCAACCCAATGATGTGTCAGAGGAAATTATGAGTTTTACAGAGGGCATTTATTGTGTTGCTCCTGCAGAAAGAAACAACCCAGTAAGCTTTTTCAAGACTCCCAAGCTTGAGGCCATGGCTTTTCCAGTGCAGTTTCCCACTGGTCAAAACACCCTCGATGAAGAGAGAGCAATTAAACTCACACCAAGCAAATATTTCAAAACGCGTCTGTGTTGTGTGGATGAACGCTTTGCTCGAGATACCAACTACTTGTTCTTTGCCCAGTTTGTGACTGAAATTTACCAGGCAACGTCGAGCATGACAATACAGCTGCGCAAAGGTAAGCCTTTTACCAGGGATGGTCGAAGGATAAACAATGCCATGCTTCAGGACAAACGTGAAGTTGAGAAACTGGTGCGCAGCAAAGATGCTGTCCGATTCATGACACCGCTGAGAGGTACGCCGGCCTATTGGGAGAGAACCACCAAAGATCTTTTTGCTATGATCCGGCAGCTGGGCACACCCACGTTCTTTTGCACATTTTCTGCTGCCGAAATGCGTTGGGAAGAGGTCATCACCGCCATCAAAGCGCAACAAGGTGAAGTAGTGAATTTCGCCCAACTTGACTGGGCTACCAAGTGTGAGATCCTACGCAGCAATCCTGTGACGACGATGCGCATGTTCGACAAGCGTGTGGAAGCTCTGTTCAGAGATTTGATCCTCTCTCCGGCGCAACCGATTGGTGAGGTCGTCGACTACTTTTACCGACTGGAGTTTCAACACAGAGGAAGTCCTCACATTCATTGCCTCATATGGGTTCGAGGTGCCCCTGTATTTGAGGAAGCCACGGATGGAGCCATCTGTCATTTTGTGTCTCGCTACATCTCGGCCGAGCTGCCGGACCCGCAGAAGGAACCGGAATTGTACAAAAAGGTCACAGAGGTTCAGATGCACAGCAAAAGTCACTCCAAATCGTGCGTCAAACACCAAGGTGCAAATTGCCGCTTTGGATTCCCCAAACAACCGTGCGATGAAACAATGATCGTCAGACCTGCGCCCGTCGACGACGACAATCGAGATCAACGCAATGATGATCGCTTGGCGTCGAATGCCAAGCTTGTTCCCGTGCTAAATCTGCTGAATGAGCCTGAAACGGCATGCCTGACTTTGCCTCAGCTACTGGCTAAATGTAAGCTCACCGGTGACGAGTACATGAACTGTTTGCGCATGACGGCCTCGTCGAGTTCTGTCGTGCTTAAGCGAGAACCGAAAGACTGCTGGGTCAACAACTACAACCGCCATTTGCTTCTTGCCTGGGATGGAAACCTGGACATCCAATACATCCTGAATGCCTACTCTTGCATCGCATACATCTGCAGCTACATCAGCAAGGCTGAACACGGTCTGAGCCAATACCTGAAATCGGTCATTGAAAACTCCCGCTGCGCAAATGTCAACGAGAGCGATGAAATGAAGCAAATTATGCAAGCGTACTCCAAGAAAAGAGAAGTGAGTGCTCAGGAATGCGTCGCACGCGCGTGCGGCTTGCATATGAAACAGTCCTCCCGCATGGTGGTATTTGTACAAACGAGTGACAATGCGCTGAAAATGAGTTATCCTCTCTCGCTCCTTGAGGGCAAAACGCAGGAATCTCATGAAGTGTGGATGACTGGCCTGCCGGAAAAATACAAATCCAGACCTCAAACAGAGGAATTCGAAGTCATGTGCTTGGCTGATTTTGCATCAATGTGCAGAATTGTTTATGGCAAACAAGCCAAAGGTAAGAATGTTTTGCCTCTGCTGAACGACATGGGCTTTGTCCAGAAAAGAACAGAAAAACATGCGGTCATCAAATACTGCAAATACTCTGAACAAAAGAATCCGGAGGAATATTACTGCTGCTTGCTCAAGCTGTACCTGCCTCATCGTGCTGATTGCTGATTTATTCACTTAATTCACCTTATGCTTCCCACATTCACTCCCATTCACCCCCACTTCCACTATGCTTACACAATTCAACCCTTGACCCCCAATTCCAGTGTGGCGGCCATCTTGGATGACCCTGAAGTGCCACCAATGAACCCAGAATGAACCGGAAGTGCCCCAAATCAAAGCGAAAGTGACCCCAAATAGACCGGAAGTGACCTCAGGTAAACCGGAAGTGACCCCAAATCAAACCGGAAGTGACCCCAAATGTACCGGAAGTGACCTTTTTAGACCGGAAATGACCCCTAATAAACCGGAAGTGACCTCGGACGAACCGGAAGTGACCCAAATTAAACCGGAAGTGACCCAAATCAACCGGAAGTGACCCAAATCAAACCGGAAGTGACCCCTAATAGACCGGAAGTGACCTCAGGTAAACCGGAAGTGACCCCAAATAAACCGGAAGTGACCTTTTTAGCCGGAAATGACCCCAAATAAACCGGAAGTGACCTAAGCTAAACCGGAAGTGACCTATATTAAACCGGAAGTGACCCAAATAAACCGGAAGTGACCCAAATAAGACCGGAAATGACCCGAATCAAACCGGAAGTGACATTATTTCAACACTAAGTGCCCCAAATAGTTACATTTGCGCTAACCTTTTCGTTTTTTGTCCGATTTAACCCGTTTCAACATTTTTACCCCAAAAGTGAACCTCCTGAGGCCATTTTTTTTGTTTTGTTCCAAATTTAGAAAGATTTTGGCGCAATTGCTTTTTTTTATTTTCCCATTCATTCTCTATGGGGATTCAACATTTGCTCTAACTTCTACATTTTTTAACTGATTCAACCCGTTCCAACTTTCAACTGTACATCTTTTGCCTACCTATTCCACAACTTCCCACTTACCAAAAATCCCAAATTTGAAATTCAACCAAATTCTCCAAAATTTCGTTTTTCTACTCTAATTTCTACATTTTTCAACCGATTCAACCCATTCCAACTTTCAGCTGTTCATCTTTTGCCTACCTATTCCACAACTTCCCACTTACCAAATATTCCAAAGTTTCAATTTTGAAATTCACCACAAATTCTCCAAATATTCTACATTTATCAAGTAATTCAACACGTTTCAACATCGTTCGGCAGCATTCCCCGAAAAAGTTATTCATACATTTCGCCTTCACACGCAATTTCTCCAGAAATTGCAAAATTCTAGTTATTCTATTTTATTCTCCTCACTTTTTTGTCCCGCTTCTTCTTCCACAAAATTCATCCGATTCACTCCGTTCCACTTTTCACTTATTCCAAAAATTCATGACATGGGTGCTTGTATTTTTCTCGTTCCGAAAATTTTCCGATTCCGCAAAATTCCCAAAATTCCGACAAATTTTCCCCATTCATTCTTAATGGCACATTCGACATTTCACAAAATTTCGTTTTTCACCTCTAATTTCTACATTTTTCAACCGATTCAACCCATTCCAACTTTCAACTGTTCATCTTTTGCCTACCTATTCCACAACTTCCCACTTACCAAAAATTCCAAATTCTCAAATTTGAAATTCAACCAAAATTCTCTAAAGTTTCGTTTTTCTACTCTAATTTCTACATTTTTCAACCGATTCAACCCATTCCACATTTATTCCCCTTATTCACCTTATGCTTACCACATTCACTCCCATTCACCCCCACTTCCACTATGCTTCCCACATTCACTCCCATTCACCCCCACTTCCACTATGCTTACACAATTCAACCCTTGACCCCCAATTCCAGTGTGGCGGCCATCTTGGATGACCCTCAAGTGCCACCAATGAACCCAGAATGAACCGGAAGTGCCCCAAATCAAACCGAAAGTGACCCCAAATAGACCGGAAATGACCCCTAATAAACCGGAAGTGACCTCCGACGAACCGGAAGTGACCTAAATAAACCGGAAGTGACCCAAATCAAACCGGAACTGACCCCTAATAGACCGGAAGTGACCTCAGGTAAACCGGAAGTGACCCCAAATGAACCGGAAGTGACCTTTTTTGACCGGAAGCGACCCCGAATAAACCGGAAGTGACCTCAGCTAAACCGGAAGTGACCTGTAGTAAACCGGAAGTGTCCCAATCAAGCCGGAAGTGACCTTATTTCAACACTAAGTGCCCCAAATAGCTACATTTGCGCTAGCTTTTTCGTTTTTTGTCCGATTTATCCCGTTTCAACATTTTTACCCCAAAAGTGAACCTCCTGAGGCCGTTTTTTTTGTTTTGTTCCAAATTTAGAAAGATTTTGGCGCAATTGCTTTTTTTTTTCCCATTCATTCTCTAAGGGGATTCAACATTTGCTCTAACTTCTACATTTTTTAACTGATTCAACCCGTTCCAACTTTCAACTGTACATCTTTTGCAAAATTCTAGTTATTATTATACTACATCTTCCGCTCACTTTTTTGTCCATTAACTAGTTCCACATACTTCAACCGATTCACTCCGTTCCACTTTTCACTTATTCCAAAAATTCATGGCATGGGTGCTCACATTTTTCTCGTTCCAAAAATTTTCCGTTTTCGCATAATTCACAAATTTATGGCGATTTTTGCCCCATTCATTCTTAATGGCAGATTCAACATTTCACATTTACGTTGTTCCAGTTTTATATTCACATAATTCAACACATTCAAATCACATTGGGGACATTCCCAAACTTGCCAAATTCAAAATTTTCACGTTTTCACTTTTAAAATTTGCATAAAATATTGCAAAATTTCATAAAATTTCGTTTTTCACTTCTAACTTCTACATTTTTCCACCGATTCAACTCGTTCCAACTTTCAACTGTTCATCTTTTGCCTACCTATTCCACAACTTCCCACTTACCAAAAATTTAACATCTTTTATTTTGAAATTCAACCAAAATTCTCTAAAATTTCGTTTTTCTACTCTTATTTCAACATTTTTCAACCGATTCAACCCATTCCAACTTTCAACTGTTCATCATTTTTCTACCTATTCCACAACTTACCAAATACTTCACATCTTTTATTTTGAAATTCACTCCCAATTCCTTTTTCCCTTCTCATTTCTACATTTTTCAACCGATTCAACCCATTCCAACTTTCAACTGTTCATCATTTTTCTACCTATTCCACAATTTCCCACTTACCAAAAATTTCACATCTTTTATTTTGAAATTCACACCCAATTCCTTTTTCCCTTCTCATTTCTACATTTTTCAACCGATTCAACCCATTCCAACTTTCAACTGTTTATCTTTTGCGTACCTATTCCACAACTTCCCACTTACCAAAAACTTCACATCTTTTATTTTGAAATTCACACCCAATTCCCTTCTCATTTCTACATTTTTCAACCGATTCAACCCATTCCAACTTTCAACTGTTCATCATTTTTCTACCTATTCCACAACTTCCCACAAACTTCACATCTTTTATTTTGAAATTCACACCCACTTCCTTTTTCCCTTCTCATTTCTACATTTTTCAACCGATTCAACCCATTCCAACTTTCAACTGTTCATCATTTTTCTACCTATTCCACAACTTCCCACTTACCAAAAACTTCACATCTTTTATTTTGAAATTCACACAATTCCCTTTTCCCTTCTCATTTCTACATTTTTCAACCGATTCAACCCATTCCAACTTTCAACTGTTCATCATTTTTCTACCTATTCCACAACTTCCTACTTACCAAAAACTTCACATCTTTTATTTTGAAATTCACACCCAATTCCTTTTTCCCTTCTCATTTCTACATTTTTCAACCAATTCAACCCATTCCAACTTTCAACTGTTTATCTTTTGCCTACCTATTCCACAACTTCCCACTTACCAAAAACTTCACATCTTTTATTTTGAAATTCACACAATTCCCTTTTCCCTTCTCATTTCTACATTTTTCAACCGATTCAACCCATTCCAACTTTCAACTGTTCATCATTTTTCTACCTATTCCACAACTTCCTACTTACCAAAAACTTCACATCTTTTATTTTGAAATTCACACCCAATTCCTTTTTCCCTTCTCATTTCTACATTTTTCAACCAATTCAACCCATTCCAACTTTCAACTGTTTATCTTTTGCCTACCTATTCCACAACTTCCCACTTACCAAAAACTTCACATCTTTTATTTTGAAATTCACACCCAATTCCCTTTTCCCTTCTCATTTCTACATTTTTCAACCGATTCAACCCATTCCAACTTTCAACTGTTCATCATTTTTCTACCTATTCCACAACTTCCCACAAACTTCACATCTTTTATTTTGAAATTCACACCCACTTCCTTTTTCCCTTCTCATTTCTACATTTTTCAACCGATTCAACCCATTCCAACTTTCAACTGTTCATCATTTTTCTACCTATTCCACAACTTCCCACTTCCCAAAAACTTCACATCTTTTATTTTGAAATTCACACCCAATTCCTTTTTCCCTTCTCATTTCTACATTTTTCAACCGATTCAACCCATTCCAACTTTCAACTGTTCATTTTTCTACCTATTCCACAACTTCCCACTTACCAAAAAATTCACATCTTTTATTTTGAAATTCACACCCAATTCCTTTTTCCCTTCTCATTTCTACATTTTTCAACCGATTCAACCCATTCCAACTTTCTACTGTTCATCATTTTTCTACCTATTCCACAACTTACCAAATAATTCACATCTTTTATTTTGAAATTCAAACCCAATTCTCCAATATTTCCCTTTTCCCTTCTCATTTCTACATTTTTCAACCGATTCAACCCATTCCAACTTTCAACTGTTCATCATTTTTCTACCTATTCCACAACTTCCCACTTACCAAAAACTTCACATCTTTTATTTTGAAATTCACACCCAATTCCTTTTTCCCTTCTCATTTCTACATTTTTCAACCGATTCAACCCATTCCAACTTTCAACTGTTCATCATTTTTCTACCTATTCCACAACTTCCCACTTACCAAAAACTTCACGTCTTTTATTTTGAAATTCACACCCAATTCCTTTTTCCCTTCTCATTTCTACATTTTTCAACCGATTCAACCCATTCCAACTTTCAACTGTTCATCATTTTTCTACCTATTCCACAACTTACCAAATAATTCACATCTTTTATTTTGAAATTCACACCCAATTCTCCAATATTTTCTTTTTCCCTTCTCATTTCTACATTTTTCAACCGATTCAACTCGTTTCAACATCATTCTGAAACATTCCTTAAATATTTATTCAACTTCTTCACCTTCACACGCAATTCCTTCAGGAATTGCAAATTCTAGTTATTATTATTATTATTATTATTAAAGAGCAAGAAACAAGATTACTACAGAAACATTTTATGCAGACCTTCAAATGTCGGTACATCTTTGAATCTGAACCTTACTTCAAATTTTCTGTTGATCTCTTGACTATTCCAAGATGTTCTGAAATTTAACCATATTTTTCCATTTTCTTGTAATGGCTGTTACTAAATCTCTGTCCTCTTTCCCATACTCTTCCCAGATTCACAAGTGCAATCTACTTAGTCTCTAACTCCCTTTCCCAATATCTAACACTCACCTAATCCCCTATCTCTCCTGTCAGATTAAAATTATAAAAGAATGACAGTTGGAGGTAGGATATACTCCGTAAATGTCAAAACATCTTGCTTTTTTGCCTTGATCAAATGATAGGTGTGGGGAAAAAATAATTGATACCACTTCGTAAATATTATCATTCAAGTTACAAGACTGACACACCAATACCAAATCACGGTGCAGTCTGTGTCAGATGGAAAAGCACGGATTTGTGGTTGCATTAGAGAAATGTCAGTAAACCTCTCAATGTACTATCAAGACAGCACCCCTAAATGTACTTATAAAACAATGAAAATGTTTTTAAGCTTTTTCCACCTCCCAGTTAGCTGCTCCAATAGTTGCAATATGGCAAGATTATCTCTAATAAATCCTTGTCAACAAGTGATGGAAATTTATGTGAGTAGGCATCCGGTTTAGGATTTCTGGAGCCAGGACGATAAGTGAGGGTGAAGTCAAACCTTTCCAGGTTTGCCCATCATACTTGGCGAGCATTCAATCTGCAGGCGGAACGAAGGCCAAATAGATTTTCATGATCTGTCCATCCCACAAAGGGTAGTTCTGTCCCAATGCCTTCATTCCTTCAGTGCCAGGACCAAAGCCAAAATGTCTTGGTTGCCCAGGTCATAATTTCTCTAGGCAGGGCTAAGGTGACGGAAATAAAAAGCACAAGGATGGAGTGTTTGGTCAGACAGGGTATGTTCAGAGAGCACTGCTCCAATGCCCAAGTTTGAGGCATTCACGTCAACATCACACTGTGTAGAGGGATCAGGATGAGAGATGGGAACAGAACAATAAAGTATCTTCAGTTGAATGACAGATGCCTCTGCTGCAGCTCACCAAACAAAAAGGTACCTGTTGAGAGATGCTCTCAATTATACATTTTCCTATTGTATGTTTTGTCAGAATATGTTTAAATCGTGTTATTTTCTTATGACAGCCTCTTGATTAATTGTGTGATTGGAACCACCTGTGATGACCTGTTAAGTGGGCGTGTTTAATAAAAAGCCTTCCTGCATGCGGCACAAGGGGTTCCTACAAGCTGTCGCCGCAGTAGTCGCAGTGAAGGGTGTGCAACAGAGTTGATCGGCCTCCTCGTCTTTCTTTATTTTATTCCACCGAGTTTGGTGCGATTGGGTTCCTCACAAGTACCTGCTGCTGTATGGCTACTCTGCCAACAGGTTATGGGCCCAGGTAAACCCAACACCGCATGTTCCCACCGACGTATTGGTGATGATAGCACGCTGTGAGTACCATGAGCGGACGGGCTGCAGAGAGGAACAGTTTTGCTAGCCGCTGGTCGCGGTTAATGTTCGACGGTGATGAGACGATGCAGTTCTCTGAATTCAAAACAAAGATGCGCAGTTACGAGGACACAGAGAAGATGCGGGCTGAAGCAGATGACAACGTAATGAACGTACGGCAGAGGAGAGCGAGACCTGACAGACCAGCTGACCGGGGAGCCGAGAGGAGCGCCGCGGAGGTGGTGTGCTTCAAGTGCGGCCTGAAGGGCCACATGGCCAGGGCCTGCCGACGTAAACTGTGGTGCAGTCATTGCAAGAGCAGTACACACCGGGACGCGACCTGCAGGAAGAAGCAGGGCGGCAACCGGGACGACGCACGGAGGGTCCACGGGGTGACGGAAGACCAGGACCGAGACGAGTACTTCTTCCGAGTGAGCGAGGGGGCAGCAAGAGTCGACGTGAGAGGCCTGATGGTTGACTGCGGGGCTACCTCGCACATCATCACAGACCTGGCGAAATTCAAGCGGTTTGATGACGGGTTCCAGGCCGAGACACACTGCGTGGAGCTGGCGGACGGCACGCGGTGCAAGGGCGTCGCGGAGCGCCGAGGTGATGCAGAAGTCTGCCTGATCGACAGCACAGGTAGACACCTGAACGCAACGCTGAGGCAGGCGCTGTACATCCCATCCTACCCACAAGACATCCTATCCGTGAAAGCAGCTACTGCCAGGGGAGCCACTGTGGTCTTCAAGGAGGAGAAGAACGTCCTCATCTACCAAGACGGTACGAAATTCCCCATCCACGTACGTGATAGACTATATTATTTGCATACAGTACATGATGATGATGATTGTGATCATGATCAGTGTAAAGGATGTCATGATATTCAGACGTGGCATGAGATACTGGGACACTGCAACTATAAAGACATTCAGAAATTACAAAATGTTGTTGATGGCATGAAAATTAAGGGGTCAATAAGCAAACCTCAACATTGTGAAGTGTGTACTAAAGGAAAGTTTTTCCAAACCAGGAACAAAGATCCTGATGTGAGGGCTAAGACCCTTCTAGAACTAGTTCACACAGATTTGGCAGGGCCAATCCACCCAGAATCTAAAGAGGGTTACAGATATGCAGTTTCATTTACTGATGATTTTTCCAGCACTGTTTTTGTGTATTTCTTAAAGAACAAAAGTGACACTGTTCAAGCTACAGAAAGGTTTCTGGCAGATGTAGCCCCATATGGCAAAGTAAAATGTATCCGATCTGATAATGGTACTGAATTTACAAGTAAATATTACCAGACTTTGCTCACTAAAAATGTGATTAAACATCAGACATCAGCACCGTACTCTCCTCATCAAAATGGTACTGCTGAGCGCAATTGGCGAACACTTTTTGACATGGCAAGGTGTATGCTCATTGATAGTGGTTTGCCAAAACAACTATGGACCTATGCAGTCCAAACTGCTGCTGTGATCCGGAACAGGTGTTTTAACAAAAGAACAGGGCAGACAGCCATTCAGATGTTGACAGGAAGAAGACCAAATTTGTCTAGGATGCAGAGGTTTGGTTCAGAGTGTTATGCCTATAAACAAGATAAGAGAAAGCTTGATCCAAGGTGTGAAAAATGTGTTTTTATTGGGTATGATAAAACCAGTCCTGCATACATTGTGTATTCCCCTGTCAGTAAGAAAGTGCAAAAGCACAGATTGGTAAAGTTTGTGGCAAAATCAGGTGTAGAACAACAAACACAGACTGTCACATCTGAGGATGATGACTTTGTAAGAACCAAACCAAGAAGTCCAAATCTTGTGTTCGGAGAACAAAAACCTGAAGTCAGCCACCACCAACCACAACAAGAAAGAGCTGAAATCAAACATGAGCCTGGTGGTAGCCGTTACCCTACCAGAGAGAGAAGGCAGCCAGACAGATACACAGATTGTAATGTGTCCAAATATGTGTCTGATGATGAAGAGACTGATCAAGTCCAGAGTAACATTGATTACTGTTATCGTGTAATGTTTAACATACCTGTGTCATTTTCAGAAGCTGTAGCCTCAGATAAGGCCAAAGAGTGGGTTAAAGCCATGGATGAGGAAATGCATTCACTTAAAGAAAACAACACATTTACCTTGACCAATTTGCCAGAGGGCAAGAAAGCAGTGGGGGGTAGATAGGTGTATGTCATTAAAACAGATGTTGATGGATCTGAGAAGTACAAGGCCCGATATGTTGCTAAGGGATATAGCCAGAAGATGGGTGTAGATTATGGGGAGACATTTTCTCCTACAGCTAACATGACCAGTGTTAGAGTTCTGATGCAGAAAGCAGCGCAGGAAAAGTTGATTTTACACCAAATGGATGTAAAAACCGCATATTTAAACGCACCCATACACTGTGAGATCTACATGGAACAACCAGAAGGGTATGAGGAGAGATCTCAAACAGATAGGAAGTTAGTATGCAAAATTGAGAAGTCATTGTATGGGTTAAAACAATCAGGTAGAAATTGGAATAAGTTGTTGCATGATCATTTGACAGAAAATTATTTTATCCAAAACCAAGCTGACCACTGTGTTTACACAAGAGAGACAGAACATGAGAAAGTCATTGTGATAATATGGGTTGATGACCTATTAATTGCAGCAAGTAATGACGAAGCTATGGAGGTCACAAAAGACATGCTGACAGCAAGGTTCAAAATGAAGGACTTGGGGAAACTGAAACATTTCTTGGGCATCGATTTTGAGCAAACCAGTAACTGTGTTACATTGTCTCAAGCTAAATATGTTGAGAAAATTTTAAATAGGTTTAATATGCAAGATTGCAAAGGTAGATCGACACCTTGTGAACAAAAACTGAACTACACAGATGATGCTGCGTTACTGAGTGATGTTTCAATGTACAGAGAAGCAGTGGGTAGTCTTATTTATTTAACTGTATGTACAAGACCTGACTTGAGTTTTATTGTAAGCAAACTGTCACAGTATTTTAATCAACCTACTGTTGAACATTTCTGTACAGTTAAACATGTGCTAAGATATTTAAAGGGTACTAGTGACAAGAAGTTGTGCTACCAAATGAGTAATGAAAACCTGGGTATACAAGCCTACAGTGATGCAAACTGGGCTGGTGATGTAGATCGACGTAGTACAACTGGTTATTGTGTAACTCTATCTAAGGGTGGTACTTTAGTGTCATGGAAGACAAAAAGACAGCCAACTGTAGCACTGTCTACTTGTGAGGCAGAGTATATTGCTCTGGCTGCAACTATCCAAGAATGTCTATACCTCACACAACTGCTAGATGGTATTGATAAACATGTATATATGATACCTGTAGTGTTTGAAGACAACCAAGGCACGATTGCATTAGCAAAGAATCCTGTTAAAAGACAGCGATGCAAACATGTGGCTATTAAATACCACTTTATCCGGTCCAATGTTACCGAGGGTAAACTGTCTCTTGTGTACTGTCCAACTGAACATATGGTTGCGGATGTAATGACCAAGCCTGCAACAAAATTTAAGTTGGCAAAATTTGCTGGACTTATGTTTGGGTCTAACTAAAGGAAAATGGACTTGTTTTCTGACTAAAATGTCAAGGTAATGTTTTCTTTAGGTTTATAATGTGAGAGCAAGTGGGGGTGTTGAGAGATGCTCTCAATTATACATTTTCCTATTGTATGTTTTGTCAGAATATGTTTAAATCGTGTTATTTTCTTATGACAGCCTCTTGATTAATTGTGTGATTGGAACCACCTGTGATGACCTGTTAAGTGGGCGTGTTTAATAAAAAGCCTTCCTGCATGCGGCACAAGGGGTTCCTACAAGCTGTCGCCGCAGTAGTCGCAGTGAAGGGTGTGCAACAGAGTTGATCGGCCTCCTCGTCTTTCTTTATTTTATTCCACCGAGTTTGGTGCGATTGGGTTCCTCACAAGTACCTGCTGCTGTATGGCTACTCTGCCAACAGTACCATAACGGAATTCAACCAAGTCAGAGGTGTAGCTACTTTACTGTAATCACAAATGAATCAGCAATGAAAATTGGCCAAATCCCAAAAACACATTCCACATTGAACCTAAGCAATCTAACAGTGATTGCATGAAAGTCATACTTCTCAATTTTAAACAAAGACTCTGAAGAAGAAATCTCACATGTTGAACGTGTAACTCCAAAGTGTGAGAGAAAAAAAATGAATATCATGAGGATAGACAAAAGTAAATCCGTTCAGCATGTCTTAAAAAACGTCATTGATCAGAGCCTGAAAAACTTTCTTCGAAGAAGACATGGCGGGAACATATTGACAGGATTGAGGGGAAATGTAAAAAGGCTATTAATGTGATGAGGTGTTTAGCAGGATGAGAGTGGGGAGCAAGCTCTTCAGCACAGAAGCTTTTTATCAAGCTCTGATAAGATCTGTGATTGACTATGGGTGTGTGAGTGGGTCAGCAGCACCGTCATTGTTAAAAACACTGGATGTAATACAGGCCCAGGCTCTGAGGGTATGTTGTGGAGCTTTTAAAACTGCTCCAGTGGGTGTCTTACAGGTTAGGGTTAGGGTTAGGGTGAGACGACTTTGGACTTGGGAAGGAAACAAATCATGGTTAACTTCTGGATTCATCTGAAGAGCCATGGATAGTCTCATCCTGCGAAGCGTGTGAACAATGATTGCTGGGAGTATGGGAAGAATCAGAAAAATCATTTTGGGAGAATTAGAAATGAATTAGCTAAAGATTGTCAAGTCCATGATATGCGGATTTCGGCAGCCTTGGCTTTCCCATAGGTTCCTCTTTGGTTGTTGGTACCTCCCACTGTAGATTACTTTAGGCTAGACCTAAAGAAAAAGGATAAAAGTAATGTGGATCTTGTTGCAGCCTTTGATTATTACTCAGAGCAGAAGTACTCGGATTGTGTTCGTATTATTACAGATGGAACCAAGGAACCAGTTTTGGGATTAACAGGTTTTGGTGTGGCAATTCCAGCACAGAAAATAGGTACGAAGTGACGAATGTCGGCTGGATTAGATAAAGTGGAGATGGTAGCTGTTTTGGATGCATTAAAATGGGCAGAGCGGACAAACCAGGGCAAGGTGTTAGGATTCTGCTTCAGTATTGTCCAGCATTCAGTCCTTTTATCCAGTACTGAGGGACCCAAGGCCGCTCAAAAGGAGGTGAAGAGGGAGCTGAGAGCAGCTAAAGGCAGCTAAAGGAGGAAACTAGAGGGAGGGCTGGTGGCCCACAGCTCTAAGGAGGTGTGGAAGGGCTTTAGGAAGATCACGGGTCTGAAGCAGCCACATACGGTGGTGGAGGGGACCCGAGAGCAGGCAGATGACCTGAACTGCTTTTTTAACAGGTTTGACCAACCTGTCCCCTGTCAGTCTATCTCTAAGACTGAGGAAAGTTCCACAGCTCTGGAAGACCTCATGCATCGTCCCGGTGCCAAAGAATGGACGGCCAAGCACTCCAAACGACTACAGACCGGTTGCCCTAACATCTCAGGTCATGAAGATCTTGGAGAGGCTGGTGCTGCAACATCTTAAACCCAGGTGAAGGATTACCTGGACCCCCGGCAGTTTGCATATCAAGAGAATGTGGGGGTGGAAGATGCCGTCATCTACATGCTACACAGGGCCTACACACACCTGGAGAAGCCACGGAGCATGGTGAGGATCGTGTTCTTCGACTTCTCCAGCGCATTCAATTTATCAGTCAGTGGTCTCCAGTGTCCTGTTCTTCGCCGGGTCCTGCTGGGGAGGCAACATCTGTGCCAGGGATGGTACCAGGTTGAACAAGCTAGTGAAGAAGGCCAGCTCTGTGGTGGGGACCGGGTTGGACAGCCTGGAGACGGTGGTCGAACAAAGGATGGGGAAAAAACTGGCGGCCATGTTGGCCAATCCCTCCTATCCACTGCACATCAAGCTGACGGGGATGAGGAACAAATTCAGCAATAGATTTGTCTTCCTTCGTCAGAGCACAAAGAGATTTGGACAGTCGTTTATTCCAGCTGCACTCCGACGCTACAATCAGTCCCGCAGGCGCGGGGAGACCTGGAGCTAGAGACTTGGGACTTTTTTATCAGCACATGATGCACCTTATTAAACTACCAGCTTGGACTGTCCCCTCTGGTGGCTAAGGAGCTGGCTCTTTTGGGTGAAGAGAGCAGTGAGGCAAAAAGTGGCAAGCTTGACTAAAGTAGAAGCAAAGTCTCTGGTTTATATGCCCAAGTTCTTCCTCTTGAGAAAGTTTTATTCTCCCCAACTGCATGCTTCTTCAAGGTAGGAGGAAATGGTTGCAGAGACAGCAGCATGCACAGTGGAATGTTGTTCAGCAGGTTGAGGGACAGAGGAGGCAGGCTGCTGAAAGGGTATTGTGGGGGGACTGAAGGAGGGACCCCTGACTGATCTGTCTCTACACCTCTCCCTTAGTCTGTTATCCAACAAATGGCCAGAGAAATCAATTCCTCAATCTTGTCGCATGCAGCTACCTTTTTTTTTCCTCGCTTAAGCCCTGAAAAAATACCCTATGTAGAGCTTACTCATCCAAACCTCATATGCTCCTGAGATGGAAAAATCACTGGAAAAAGAGGAAACCCTACTGCTACCCTGGTGCAAAGAAGGTAGCCTATTGCTAGCTCCCATACTCTGCCAAGGGTGATCAAAAACCTTGCACATCTCTGCAATAAAGGCATCAATGGAGCAGCAATGAGGTGAATTATTGTTTGCTAATGCAACTGACCAGGCTGTGGCTTTAAGATCTGTCAAGCTCATGATAAAATAATTAGTTAAAGGTTGCTGGTCGAAAAGAAGCATACACTGATGGAGAAATTGCACAGCACCATTTCTGAGCGGAAGTGTAGCTTCAGGGATAGGCTGTTGACAACATCTTGCTCCACGGAAACGCTGAGGGGATCAGTTCTCCTCCATGCCGTGCGCCTTTTTATCTCGACACGGGGACAGTGATGTGTTCATGGACATGATGTTGAATTTATCATGTTTAACACAATATTTACTGTTTGTTTATTTTTTTATTTCTATATTACCGGTGCATGACACTTTCATGAGTATCGATTGCAGATCTGTTATCCTCTCTTTTAACCTCTATGTGCCCACTGTTGGGTATGGATACTGAATTCCAGCCTGGGATCAATAAAGTATCCATCCATCCGTCCATCCGTATTCATTCATTTGTGCATCCTTCGTTTCCTACCTCAGTCTGGTCCCCGTAGCAGATTGTTTGTGTTTGCACATTCTGGACCGCAGTCGTGTTTTTGTTTCAATTCATTAAAGAAAAAGACAATTCAAGCAATTTTCTCATGTATTTGAGATTGTATGGTGACAGCAACACCTGGATACTAATGTGGATGGAATGGTGAAAGCAATAATGAAATGCCAATATGCCAGAGGGTACCAGCTAGCAGCAGCATTGTTTTTGTTCTGGGGACGAAAAGAACTATGAACCTTTTTGGGAATGATAAACTTGGTAAAAAAATAATAATAATAATTATTATGAACTATGAACTGAATAAGTTCCTCTTAAAATGTGTCAACTGAACTTTGAACTAGTTCGTGTAGAAAATTAATTTTACCAGCACTGCTAAAGTGCAATTTGGAGTGGTCAATTGGCATACAATGTACCGTAATTTTCAGACTATAAGTCACGTTTTTTTTTCATAGTTTGGGTGGGGGGGGCGACTTATACAGAGGAGCGACTTATATGTAAATTTTTTCACAAATTTTCCCAATTAAAAAAAAAAAAAAAAGTGAAACCGCGATGTAGCAAGGGATTACTGTAATTTGAATGAACGTCAGCGCGCGGCGGTTGTTCACATAAAGGACAAAGATTCAATCACGGGATGACGAAGATGACGAAGGGCCCCACGTACTACCGGCATCATTAGCGGCTTTGTTTGTAAGTGACACGGAGGACGAAGAGTTTGAAGGATTGAATGATTTGGAGTGACACAGAAGGTTTGAAAAACTAATATGGCTTTTACACACGCCCGGTCCTACTTTACGGAACTCTCTTTCACCTCTATGGATGGAAGTCGGGGACCGGCGCTCGGTCGGGTGGCTGTCCGGGGACGGTGGATGGGGCTCGGACATGCCTTTTACGCACGCCCGGTCCTACTCTATGGAGCTCTCTTTCACCTCCGTGGATAGAAGTCGGGGGCCGGCGCTCGGCCAGGTGGCTGTCCGGGGACGGTGGATGGGGCTCGGTCATGGCTTTTACGCACGCCCGGTCCGATTCTATGGAGCTCTCTTCCACCTCCGTGGCTGGAAGTCCACGACGCCACATGCCTGGAAGTTTGTTTTGTTAAATAAAGAGCGGTTTACCAAACCCACGTCTTTCCTTGTACTTTGTTAACGCTACAATATAGTACCGTAGGTTTGGGGTCACATTGAAATGTCCTTATTTTTTAAGGAAAAGCACTGTACTTTTCAATGAATATAACTTTAAACTAGTCTTAACTTTAAAGAAATACACTCTATACATTGCTAATGTGGTAAATGACTATTCTAGCTGCAAATGTCTGGTTTTTGGTGCAATATCTACATAGGTGTATAGAGGCCCATTTCCAGCAACTATCACTCCAGTGTTCTAATGGTACAATGTGTTTGCTCATTGGCTCAGAAGACTAATTGATGATTAGAAAACCCTTGTGCAATCATGTTCACACATCTGAAAACAGTTTAGCTCTTTACAGAAGCTACAAAAATGACCTTCCTTTGAGCAGATTGAGTTTCTGGAGCATCACATTTGTGGGGTCAATTAAACGCTCAAAATGGTCAGAAAAAGAGAACTTTCATCTGAAACTCGACAGTCTATTGTTCTTAGAAATGAAGGCTATTCCATGCGAGAAAATGCTAAGAAATTGAAGATTTCCTACAACGGTGTGTACTACTCCCTTCAGAGGAAAGCACAAACAGGCTCTAACCAGAGTAGAAAAAGAAGTGGGAGGCCACGTTGCACAACTGAGCAAGAAGATAAGTACATTAGAGCCTCACAGATCCCCAACTAGGATCTTCATTAAATAGTACCCGCAAAACACCAGTGTCAACATCTACAGTGAAGAGGCGGCTGCGGGATTCTGGGCTTCAGGGCAGAGTGGCAAAGAAAAAGCCATATCTGAGACTGGCCAATAAAAGAAAAAGATTAAGCAAAAGAACACAGACATTGGACAGAGGAAGACTGGAAAAAAGTGTTGTGGACAGATGAATCCAAGTTTGAGGTGTTTGGATCACAAAGAAGAATGTTTGTGAGACGCAGAACAACTGAAAAGATGCTGGAAGAATGCCTGACGCCATCTGTTAAGCATGGTGGGGGTAATGTGATGGTCTGGGGTTGCTTTGGTGCAGGTAAGGTAGGAGATTTGTACAGGGTAAAAGGGATTCTGAATAAGGAAGGCTATCACTCCATTTTGCAACGCCATGCCATACCCAGTGGACAGCGCTTGATTGGAGCCAATTACATCCTACAACAGGACAATGACCCAAAACACACCTCCAAATTGTGCAATAACTATTTAGAGAAGAAGCAGGCAGCTGGTATTCTATCGGTAATGGAGTGGCCAGCGCAGTCACCAGATTTGAACCCCATTGAGCTGTTGTGGGAGCAGCTTGACCGTATGGTACGCAAGAAGTGCCCATCCAACCAATCCAATTTGTGGGAGCTGCTTCAGGAAGCGTGGGGTGCAATTTCTCCAGATTACCTCAACAAATTAACAGCTAGAATGCCAAAGGTCTGCAATGCTGTAATTGCTGCAAATGGAGGATTCTTTGACGAAAGCAAAGTTTGATGTAAAAAAAATCTTATTTCAAATACAAATCATTATTTCTAACCTTGTCAATGTCTTGACTCTATTTTCTATTCATTTCACAACGTACGGTGGTGAATAAGTGTGACCTTTCATGGAAAACACAAAATTGTTTGGGTGACCCCAAACTTTTGAACGGTAGTGTAGTTATATAGTGGATCTGTGGAATAACGACAAGGCTGACGTCAGGGCGCACGCGCGGCGTTGTTGACAAAGGACGAGGAATTTGATCGATGGATTTAATGATTTGGAGTGACACAGACGGTTTGATAATATGATTGCTTATATAATAGTTATTTGATGTATATCTCGTTATATGGGCCTGTGGAATATTTTGAGGTGCAAGCGCCGTCAGCGGCGCGCACCCATTGTTGACATAAAGGATGATCGATGGATTTAATTAATTGGAGTGACACAGATGGTTTTATGAACGTGTTATTTATGTAACAGTTATTTCAATAACTCTGAATGTTACGTCAGGCCGTTCTCAGCTCTTCGTTTGTGTTTTTGTCACGTTAGCATGCCTAGCGTTTAGCCTGTTGTTGCTCGTTCATGTCAGTACTTGGTGTTGGATTTTGTCGAATACATTTCCCCCCAAAATGCGACTTATACTCCGGAGCGACTTATGTTTTTTTTTCACCTTATTGTGCATTTTATGGCTAATGCAACCTATATTCGGGAGCGACTTTTAGTCCAAAAATTACGGTATATACTAGATCTGTGGAATAACGATGAGGCTGACGTCAGGGCGCACGCGCGGCGTTGTTGACAAAGGACGAGGAATTTGATCGATGGATTTAATGATTTGGAGTGACACAGATGGTTTGATAATATTATTGCTTATATAATAGTTAGTTGATATATAATTTATATATCTTTATATGGGCCTGTGGAATATTTTGAAGCGCAAGTGCCGTCAGCGGCGCGCAGCCGGCCGGCATTGTTAACATAAAGGACGATCGATAGATTTAATAAATTGGAGTGACACAGATGGTTTTATAAACGTGGTACCGTTTTTTTCCATGTATAGTGCGCCCCCATGTATAGTACGCACCCCTAACAATGGCATGCTGATGCTGGAAAAAAGCTTGTACCCATGTATAATACGCACCCAATTTTTATGAATTTTTTTTAATTTTTTTTTTTTTTTTTTTTTTTTTTTTTAAGTCCCAAAGATCGTCACACACGCAGGGAGGCAATGGGTCCCATTTTTAAAGTCTTTGGTATGGTCTTAACTAGGCTGGATGTCATTTTTTTTGTTGGCGTTGATTTCTCCGACTGCCCCTAAACGCACCACCGCGCTCCGTGCGCACACGGCGGCTCTGTATGGGAGAGACGTTGAAGAGGAATAAAAACACCCTTGGAAACCAAAACTTGCCCCTCGTCGTGACTCGGAGCCGCAACAAATGTTTCGGATTTGTGTAGGGTACATTGTGAGACAGCAAACGAGCAGGTGATCGAGCAAGCCTTGTCTGATACGAGAGCATTGCGGTCGTATGGAGCGTGTTTGAAATGAACAGCAGAGACGAAAGGAACAAGGCAAAGTGTTGTGAAATAAAATATTACCTGTAATACGCATTTTGTTATTTGCTGATTGAAACTGCTAATTAAACTGTGAATTGAAACTAATAGGTGGAGAACTGAACTCTCGCTCTTTATATAGCTGACGTGTCTTGCGCAACCGTTCTGCGCATCTGTAATGGCGGCCTCCGTATGACGTCCGGTCCGCGATGGAGATTAAAAAACAAACAATATTTGACAATAACACACCATCGAGGATTGCACCATCGCATCAAACGATGTGTCGTCAATTATGAATTTTACTAAGTGTGTTGGGCAGGATGGCTGAATGCGATGCGCGATTGACAACAAACAAGAAGAAAGGTGAGTTTTATTTCGGGGGAGATTTGTCATGTCTCGTCCCCAGTTTTGCTATGTGTCTTGGTTGCCATAGTTTCTGTTCGTGTCACCCCGCTCTTCCTGTGTCACCTCAATCGATGTAACGTGTTTTGTATTTAAGTCCTGTCTGCCCCTCGCTCACCGTTGGATCATTGCATGTGTTACTGTCATTCTGTTCCTGTCTTTGGTAATGTCACCCTGTCTTTTTGTTCCACGACTTTGTCGGTCAGTCCTGCTGTTGGTTTTGTTGTACCATGACTTTATTTAAAAAAAAAAAAAAAAAAAAAAAAAAAAAATTAAAAAAAAAAAAAAAAAAAAATTTTTTTCTTTGTACCCATGTATAATACGCACCCCAGATTTTAGGACAATAAATTAGTAAAATAATGCGCACTATACACGGAAAAAAACGGTAATTATGTAATAGTTATTTGAATAACTCTGAATGTTACGTTTGGCCTGTTCTCAGCTCTTCGTTTGTGTTTATGTCACGTTAGCATACCCATTGTTTAGCCTGTTGTTGCTCATTCATGTCTGTTCTTGGTGTTGGATTTTGTCGAATAAATTTCCCCCCCAAATGCGACTTATACTCCGGAGCGACTTATATATGTTTTTTTTCACGTTATTGTGCATTTTATGGCTAATGCGATCTATATTCCGGAGTGACCTTTAGTCCGAAAAATACAGTATGTTTTTTGAAATGTGGGAGGGAACTGGAGTACCCGGAGAAAACCCACACAAGCAAGGGCAAACTCCATACAGGAAGACCAGAGCTGGAATACTGGAACCCTGCACCTCTGAACTGTGAAGTGACGTGCTAAGCAGTACGCCACATGTTGGAACAAAGTAAACAAAATAAAATGTTTTTTATTCAATAATAAGTTTTGTTTAGGAGACTCAACATGTATGAGTGAGGGTTATGACAAAAAGGTTTGTGGGTATTCAAGTCATACAAGGTTGCTGCTTTAAACAACCAAAAAAATCCCCCCCAATAAAAATATGTTTCTATGCTGCTCAGCAGGCCCTTTTTTGTGATTTGAGCCAAAATAGATGCTTCTCTAAAAAGAGCAGGGATGGCTGTTTGTGGAGTATTTTTTTAACAGAATATATTTGGCTTTAGATGAGAACAGTGTCGTTCTCTGTCCAAAGGCCCTCTTCCGCCTTTAAACATTTTATAATGTTTGTTACCTGAGGCATAAAGAAAAAACTTACATCACAGATCAAATTTAAATGTGAGGTGAGTGGTCTTATATGCAAATGCAATTTCATCCTATTCAAGTCCAGCTGGTGAAAATGTCAGATGAGGATTATGGGAGGTTAATTCCGTTCATGAGAATAGCACAAATGGCATCCTAATCAGTGAGATAATTCTTTGATCTCACCACTTATTTAATCGGGTTGTTTTTTGTTGTCCTTACGTCATAACTGAACATATCAGTATTAAAAATTTGCATTAAGCTTACATATTTTCTCATGTGCTTTGAACGCGGAAAACGAGCCAGAGCCCTCGTAAAGCTGAGGCAGAGAGGGTTCCGTTCTGCCCTACCATCAATTCATCTGACGAATGTCCGCTCCCTGGCGAACAAGATGGACGAACTGCTGCTCCTCACTTCAAGGAACACGGACTTCAGCAGATCCGCCGCGCTGTGCTTCGATGAAACGTGGCTTGACGGACGCACCCCCTCACCGCGCCGTGGAGTTAGCTGGGTTTTGGCTAAAGAAAGAAAGACCCAATGATTGTCTCACACACACATCTGGGTGTGGTGAAATTTGTCTCTGCATTTAACCCATCCCCGAAGGGAGCAGTGAGCAGCAGCGGTGCCGCGCCCGGCGTGTAGACCGTAGCGCGGAGGCCGCCGGAAAATCAAAGGGAGGTGGTCTCTGTTTCTATATTAATGAACGTTGGTGTACTGATGTCACGGTGTTGAAAGAGTCTTGCAGCCCTCTCCTAGAAACACTTTTCATAAACTGCCGGCCGTTCTATTCACCACGAGAGTTCTCCTCGATCGTCATGGCGGCTGTTTACGTTCCACCACACGCACGTGACAGGTGACAGACATGGAGAAACTTCTAACAAATTCACTAAGCATTGTTCTGGGTGATCTTATTTGGGCGAACCTCGCACACGAACTCCCCAGATACAGACAGCACATAACGTGTCCCACCAGAGGGGCACAGACACTCGACCACTGCTACACCGTAATTAAGGATGCATACTACTCTGTGGCTCATACAGCTTTACGACTCTTGGACCACTGTCTAGTTCATCTGATCCCGGCCTACAGGCAGAAACTAAAAGCTTCTAAGCCTGTCGTAAGGACTGTGAGGAAGTCGACAGTGGAGTCAAGGCAGGACCTCCAAGCCTGCTTTGACTGCAGCGATTGGGGAGTTTTTGAAGCTGCAACTTCAGACCTGCATGAACTCACTGACACTGTCACATCATACATCAGTTTTTGTGAGGATCTGTGTGTGCAGACTAAGACCTTCTGCACGTACAACAACGACAAACCTTGGTTTACACCGAACTTCAGGAGGCTGCGCAAAGTCAAGGAGGAGGCCTCCAGGAGCGGCGACCGGGACTTGTTCAAGCAGACCAGAAACACACTGAACCGAGAGGTCAGGAAAGCCAGGAGGTGTTACAGGGAGAGCCTGGAGAGCCTGCCAATTCTGATCCCTCAACAGTGTGGAAAGGTCTGCAGAGCATCACGGGCTTTAAGAAACGAACCCGCCGACCTGCGGAGAGCCCAAGGCTTGCTAACCAGCTAAACAGGTTCTACTGCAGGTTTGATCGCTCCTCCCACACAACAGGACCCTCCTGCAGCACAATCAACATACTCACCTCCCCCCACAACCGCTCTGTCCACACCTCCATCACCGTTGTCACCTACTCTCTCTCTTGCAGAGGCCGCGCCCTCACTCCAGATCCGGAGATGTTCCGGAGACAAAAGATCAGGAAGGCACCGGGCCCAGACGGCGCGTCACCTTCCTGGTTGAAAGTTGCTGAGCAACTGGCACCCACCTTTGCACGGATCTTCAACCGTTCCCTGGCGCTGTGTGAGGTGTCCTCGTGCTTCAAGAGGTCCACCATTGTTCCAGTGGCCAAGAAGCCCGCCATCACAGGTTTGAATGACTATAGACCTGTCGCTCTGACATCTGTGGTCGTGAAATCTTTCGAAAGGTTAGTGCTGAACCACCTGAAGGATGTCTCGGGCCCCCTGCTTGACCCCCTCCAGTTTGGCTACCGGGCAAACAGGTCAGTGGATGATGCAGTCAACATGGGACTGCACTACATCCTGCACCACCTGGACACCCCAGGAACGTACGCAAGGATCCTGTTCGTGGACTTCAGCTCGGCGTTCAACACCATCGCTCCTGACATCCTCGAACAGAAGCTCATCCAGCTTGCGGTGCCTGCCTCCACCTGTCAGTGGATCACCAGCTTCCTGACCAACAGGAGACAGCGTGTGAGGCTGGGGGGCATCACAGCTGACACCCGGACCACCAATACTGGAGCCCCTCAGGGGTGCGTCCTCCCCCCGCTGCTCTTCTCTCTCTACACCAATGATTTCTCCTCAGGTGACTCTCCTGTGAAGCTCCTGAAGTATGCAGACGACACCACTCTCATCGGACTGATCCAGGACGGTGATGAGACTGCGTACAGACAAGAGGTGGAGCGGCTGGTCCACTGGTGCAGCCAAAACCACCTGGAGCTGAACCCGCTCAAGACCGTGGAGATGAGAGTGGACTTCAGGCGAGACCCTTCACCACTTTTACCCCTCACTATCCGCAGTAATACTATTCTCTCCACAGACACCTTCAAGGTCCTGGGAACCACAATCTCTCGGGACCTGAAATGGACCGGCCACATAGACTCTGTCCGGAAGAAGGCCCAGCAGAGGCTGTACTTCCTGAGACAGCTCAAAAAGTTCAACCTGCCGCGAGAGCTTCTGAAGACCTTCTACACTGCCATCATCCAGTCTGTCACTGTCTGGTTTGGATCGGCCTCCAAACAAGACAAGCACAGACTGCAATGGACAATCGGGACTGCAGAAAAGATACAGTTTTTTCCCATGTATAATGCGCCCCCATGTATAATACGCACCCTAAAAATGGCATGTTGATGCTGGAAAAAAGCCTGTACCCATGTATAATACACACCCAAATTTTGACTCCTACTTAAGTCCGTGAACGTAAAATTATTTCAGAAAAAAGATCATCTTTGGGAACAACCGGATGTTATTCTGCCGGTCAGTATCACTGCGCATGCGCTAGCATACTCGATAGCAAAGAAATGTTTCGGATTTGTGTAGGGTGCATTGTGACAGCAAACGAGCAGGTGATCTAGCAAGCGTCTGATACGAGAGCATTGTGTTCGTATGGAGCGTGTTTGAAGTGAACAGCAGAGAAGAATGCGCATCTGTAATGGCGGCCTCCGTATGATATCCGGATTTAAATATATATATACACATATATATATATATATACATACATACATACATACATACATACATACATATATATATATATATATATACATATATATATATATATATATATATATATATATATATATATATATACACACATATATATTTACACACATATATATATATATATATATATATATACACAGAAAAAAAATTCCCCTCTCACCCTCCGCGGGTGGTCTCCCACTCCAAGCTCGGGTCCTCTACCAGAGGCCTGGGAGCTTGAGGGTTCTGCGCAGTATTTTGGCTGTTCCTAGCACTGCACTCTTCTGGACTGAGATGTCTGATGTTGTTCCTGGAATCT